>NW_025834574.1:67037-68941 GCF_002878395.1 Capsicum annuum
ATAAAAATAAACATAATAGATGCTGGAGAAACAAATAATTATGATTCGGAAGATAGTGAAACATATACAGAAATCTTAAAAAATATAGAAAAATTAGAAATTAATAAAAAACAAGAAGTAATTAATAAAGAAAACTTAGAAAATACAAACACGGAAATAAATACTCTTGATAAAGAAGACGATGAAAATATAACACCTAATACATCAGAAATAAGAAAACTTACATATTATTATAAAGATAAGTTTAAAAAATATAACCTAAAAAATGAATATAACAAATGGACACCAAAATAAATAATTAATAAAAATTATAACTTCTTAGACTTAGACTGTGTAATAGATGTAGATAAAACGATACAATTATGGATAGGATATCTAGTAAAATAATTATTAGACAATGGTATAAATGTAATAGATACACCAGAATATATAGAAAGAACACTAATATCAACAACAAAATTATGGTTTTTAAATTTAACTGAAAATAGTAAAAAGGTTTTAAGAAATGATAAAGAAACACAAGGAACAACAGTAACTAAACTAACACCTATAGACATATTGAAAAAATATGAAATGACTATAAGAGATGAATTTAGCAGTATGACAACAAAAGAAAAACAAAACAAAGAAAAAGATACAAATAGGAATTTAATATTAAAACTAGCAATATGTAATATGTGTTATATAGATGAATATACATGCGCATTTAAAGAATACTATTATAAAGGAGCATATAATGTAGAAGAAAGTAAAGAAGTGAGAAGATTATATTCTAGTAAATTATCTGAACCATTTAGTTTAAAAATAATAAAGAGTTGGGATGAAGCAAACATAGTAGATACTCTAGGAGCAAGAATAAAATTTCTACAACAATGGTATAGAAATTTATGTGAAAACTACAGAGAAGAAATAAAAATGGAAAAAACATTAATAAAAAATTTAGCATGTTGCAAAGATAAAATAGCACCTCAATTTGGATGTGAAGAAAAATATTATAAGAGAAGAAAAAGACATAAGAAATATAAGAAATACAAAAAATCAATATATAAGTATAAGAAACCAAGAAAAAGATATTATGTAAAAAATTATAAACATAAAAGACCATATGGGAAAAAGAAATCTCTAAAAGAATGTACTTGTTATAATTGTGGAAAACTAGGACATTTAGCTAGAGATTGTAAAATGTCTAAAGATCCAAATAAAAAAACAAATATCAGAAATAAAGATAAAAAATGCAGAATATATGCAAATAGATTATATAGATTACGAATTAGAAAGTGAAGATAGTATATATGAAATTTCAGAACATGAAACGGATAATGAAATAGATAGTGAATTAGATGAATCAAATGGCTGAAGAAGATATAAAAATAATAACAAAGGAAGAATATTTAAATGAAGAAGGAACTGACCAAAAATTAATATTTGATAGTAATATATTTGAATAAATAAAAGGAAAAGAGTTACACCCAAGTAGAAAAAATATTTAAAATACCAACAATAAAAAATATATTTAGTAGAAGAAAAGAGGAATACTATGTAGTAAGCCAAAAAGAGCATGTAATAGATTATAAATATGCAAGAGGTAAAGCTAGTATACCACTAGTAACAAAAAGAATAATTAATAAAGAAATAAACGATATAAAAAGTAAAAACCCAATAAAATATGTACACCTTGGAGGAATAGAGATATTAATAAAAACATGTTTTAGAGAAGGAATAGATACACCAATAGAACTATATTTAGCAGATGATAGGATAGTAAAACCTCTAGAAAAAAAGCATAATTTGTGCCATGAAAGGAAATTTAATATACCAAAAATTCAAATTCATAATAAGTGCAAATTATTCAGTACCAATAACAGATAAAAATATAGATAAATCATTAGTATTATATTGGAAAA
>NW_025834574.1:69041-74693 GCF_002878395.1 Capsicum annuum
TATATGTATTAACAACAAAACATAAAATAACTGGAAAGAATAAAATTAATAAAATACACATAGAAAGTCCTTTTGAACAATTCGTAAAAACAATTGATAACAATGATTATAATTACAAAGATATAGACATAGAAGAAGATTTAGAAATAATAAATGATAGGCTAAGTACAACAAAAAGAATAGCTTATGAAAAAATAGAACCATCAAGCTCATCCAAAAGAACAAATTATGAAACAACTTCAACAGTTAATTTAACTCAATATTACACAACGGGAACAATAAATGAAAAAGAATATTTAATACTCATAAATGCAGGACAAGAAGAAAATTACCTAACAAAATATCTAGTAAAAATGAAGAAATAAAATCCAATAGTAATATGTGTCCAGATCTACCAAGAAGTCCAATAAACATTAAAGATACAGCAAAAAAGAAATAATAATAGGAGTTAGAAAATAAAAATAGAATTTGGAATAAAGGAAGATATGCAAAAAACAGACATAATATTAGGAATAAAATGGTTAGAACAAGTAAAACCCTACAATATAGAACATACACAAATAACCATAATCTATAATAGAGAAAAATTATTAATAAAGAGAGCTTTGGCATTATATGAAAATATATGTACTTATGAAAATAATAGTAGAAGGATATTATAATAGATATTATACACCAATGATGGATACAGGTTATGTAGATATAATTGTTTACCAGAAAGTAAATGGGATAAATTAAAAACACCAATAGTAGTTAGAGGATTTAATAATGAAGGAAACTTAATTACTTATAAGGATAAAAATGTAAAAATACAAGTATGGGATAAGATGTTAACAATAGGAAAAATCTATAATTATGAACTAACATCAAAAGATATGCTTTTAGGAATGCCATTTTTAGATAAATTATACCCACATATAATAAGTAGAACACACTGGTGGTTTACAACACCATGTAAACAAAAAGTAAGAGCAAAAAGAGTTATTAATAAAATAAGAAAGAAAACTGATTGGATAAAAGAAAGTGAAAAAATCACACAAAAATTAGAAAATATAAAAAATAATGAAGACACAATAGAACTAGTTATATTTTCAATAAATAAAGAAGAAATAACTATATTTTCAATAGATAAGGTAGAAATAATAAAGAAAAAACTAAGACAACTATACAGTGAAGATCCATTAAAAGGATGGGAAAAACATAAAACTTCTGTAAAAATTGAGCTAATAGATAAAAATAGCATAATAACCCAAAAACCATTAACATATAAGTTTGATGATTTAAAAGAATTTAAAATGCATATAGATGAATTATTAGAAAAACAATACATACAAAAAAGTAATAGTAAGTACAATAGTCCAACATTTATAGTAAATAAACATAGTGAACAAAAAGAGGAAAAAGTAGAATGATTATTGATTATAGAAACCTGATGGTTATTGATTATAGAAACCTAAATACAAAAACTATGACATATAATTATCCAATACCAAATAAGATATTAAAAATAAGATAAATACAAGGATATAATTACTTTAGTAAATTTGATTGTAAATTAGGATTTTACCATTTAAAGCTAGATGAAGATTCTAAGGAATTAACTACATTTACGGTATCACAAGGATTTTATGAATGGAACGTATTACCATTCGGATATAAAAATGCACCAGGTAGATATCAACATTTTATGGATAGTTATTTTAAACAATTACCTAATCATGTAGTGTATATAGATGATATACTACTATACATAAAAACCAAAGAAGAACATTTAAAATTACTAGAACAATTTACAGATATAATAGAAAAATTAGGAATAAGCTTAAGTGAAAAGAAAACTGAAATTATGAAAAATCAGATAGAATTTTTAGGAATACAAATAGATAAGAGTGGAGTAAAAATGCAACAACATATAGTACAAAAAATAATAAATTCAAAAGAAGAATTAGATATAAAAAAGAAATTACTATCATTTTTAGGATTAGTAAACCAAGTAAAAGAATATATACCAAAATTAGCAGAAAACCTAAAGCCATTAAAGTAAAAATTTAAAAAGAATGTAGAATATAATTGCAACGAAGAAGATAAAAAACAAGTCCAGAAAATAAAAATACTTTGTAAAGAATTACCAAAATTACAATTTCCAGACGAAAATAAAAAATGTACATATATAGTAGAAACAGATGCAAGTGAATATAGTTATGGAGGAGTACTTAAATATTGATATGAAGAAGAAAAATTAGAACATTATTATAGATACTACTCAGACACGTTCAATGAAACAAAGATAAAATGAGAAATAAATAGAAAAGAATTATGCTCATTATATAAATGTTTATTAGCATTTGAGCCATATATTGTATATAACAAGTTTATTGTACGAACAGATAATACGCAGGTACGTTGGTGGTTGACAAAGAAAATACAAAATTCAGTTACAACAAAGGAAATACAGAGACTAATCTTGAACCTATTAAATTTTACATTTACAATTGAAGTAATTAGTACTAACAAAAATGTCATTGCAATTACTTATCAAGACAAGGCTACTCAGACTGATTTAACAACAGAAGAAGTTACTATTGAAGTTACTCAGAATGATTTACTAGTTCAATTATTTGAACAAGTGAAATTATTAAAAGAACAAGTTACTCTACTGACTACTGAAGTTGCAGAATTAAAAGTGCAATCTGAGCACTCTAAAAAACAGGAAAAAGCTAAAGGCACAGATATAGTGCATGAAGAGCACTTTAAAAAACTAGACCTAGAAGGTGACGTTCGGACACACCTTAAAGCCGAAACGGTTGTTACATATGCAGGAACATCAGGTACAACTAAGGAATTACCCACTACAAAAAATTTACCAAAGTCCGAATTACCAAAGAAAATGAATTGCAACCTAAATAAGATATTTGAAAAACCTTATGCACCACCAAATATCCAAAAGAATGAATTATTTGTACCCCCGCAGTTATACCCTTATTCAGAAGCAATTAACCAGAAAAACAAGATTACAACCATTTAACCCGTTTTTATATTGAAAATTTATATACAATCCAAACCCTGCTAAATACTAAACCCGTCCAAGATATTGAGCTATCCAAAAAACACCAAGGTTATATAACCCAAAAGTTACAAAATTATAATAAACTTATTGCGCTCCCAGGAACCAACCCAAATTTAATCGCTACATGTTATTCTTATGAATTATTATCAACAGTATATACAACAGGTGGGAAAGAATTAGCCATGATTCCTGAAGTACATAAAGGAATTATGACATATATAAAAATTACAAAAGGATAACTATTTTTCGTAAGATTTTATTCGGCCCCCGCTGAGATACTATTTGATGAAATTAAACCAGTGGTTACAGTAGTAAAAATTGGTATGACAAGAGACTACATTATACCAGAAGAAATATTTGAACAAGACAAAATACAAAAAATCGAGATACTAGACCTTTTCAAGAACAAACGAGTTATTGGCTTGAGCACAAGTATACAAGAGTTAGCACATAACTATTTGAACCGTAATCCAGTTTGAAATTATTATTCTAGAGATCATTTATTGGTTTATTCAACATGTAAAGACATAAGAGAAAATGATATGGAAGAAATTCGTAGATGGACAATGACATTATTAAAACCAAAATATAACCCTCTCACAAGATCTATCAAGAAAGGAGTTATTTCTGACGGACTTCTGAAACAATTCTGCAAATTAATTGGACAGAGATATGATTATCATCAATGCAGCTGTTGTAGCGGACGACATAATATTATTCCAGAAGTAACACTACAATCAAACGAAAAAATTAGAACAACAGGAGAGACACGACAAAAAAGATAAACAACGGAACAATAATGGAAGAAGACAAGATATTAAATTATGAAAGCTATATGTGAATAAATTAGATAACTTTCTTTACGTAAATAATTCTATAGGAATTATTAGCTTTTAGCTTTTTTGACTTTTTTGGCAAGACTTTTAATAAGTCTTTGTCTTTTTAGGCCTTAAAGTCTTTCTTACTTTTTGAAAAATTGTAAGAATTTAGGACAAATGTAAAGACTAGAAACAATATATAGAATATACCACATCAATTATGATATGGAATAGTATAAAGTAGTTTACGCATTTTCTTTAGTCTATAAATATGTAAGTCTTCGGCAAGTTAGAAGGCAAGACTTCATGAGTTGAAGCAAGCCTCTTATTGTACAAAAACAACTTTTGAATATTTAATAAAAATAAAGATATTTCAAAGGAAAAACTATGGATAAACAAAACCCAGAATTATCAAACCTACCAGAACAGATATATTTATTTATGATTATGAATAGCTAAATTCATAAATTCCTGACAATCATGATATAATAAAATAAGTTCATGTTAGGTACTATATAGTAGAATTATTCGAAGAATAATATGTTACAAAGTTTATTAGCAAAGAGGAAAAGGATAAAAATCTCTAGGACTATGCCATCCTATAGGTGAAATCGGTGAGACAAGAAGGCCGTGATAGGAGAGTAACCAGTGTAGAGACGCTATTTAAGGGAAAAGTATCCAGACTACCATGCTAATAGTGGCAGAGTAATATAATTATTTAAGAATAATCTAGTATATAGTGATCTAAGATGACCATATTTTGTTATGTATATGATTGAAGGGAATATTTTGAAATAGCATCATATGAAAAATGAATACTTATTTATCTGATGAAATTGTAGATAAGTTTAAAATGCTTGTTTCGTATGTACTTAAGGATATAGAAATTGTAGATATAAGAAAAATCATATGGGAAAAAATATTTGATAAATATTTTATGGCTAGAATAAATTACATATCACACCTACCTACCTACTCTTACAAATACCTACATACCAAACCTATACATCAACCATGATAAATTACGTATATTTAGAATATCCTGAAATGTAGAATACAAAAACCTGCACTAGATATTAAAACGATACGAAAATAGCAAAATTAAATTGCATATCAAAAAGTTGCAACCAACTCTAAAAATAAATTAAAAATAGCGCAAACTATAAAAATTGCACCTCTAAATATAAGTTTCTGCTAATTTTCTTTTTTCATTGTTCTGGTCAAATATTGTAGACAGAATTCAGTAAATATTTATCGGATAATAAAAATATTAACTTTTAACAAACTTATATAATACTAAAATTGTTTAGTGCATAGTTAGGGGATTACTTTGAACTTACCCTCAAATATATGGAACCATTTTTGCCATTTTCTCTTTTTGGTTGAATATATCATTTTTACTCTTATTTTAATTTGTAGATGTAGATGTATGTCACCAATTATCTTCTTTAAGTTTAAAGGGTCGTTTGGCAGAGTGTGTTAAAAGAAATAATACATGGATTAACTTTGTATATTACTAATGTCTTGTGTGATATATTTTTTTATTCTATAAATTATTAATGCCTTGCATTTACACTCTATTTGATATTAAGCAGTGTATACTAATACATAAAAATTCATTATATTAGTAATGCAATGGATTTTAACGCATGCACTAATATGCTTAAAGTCACAATTGTTCCTTAAAATCTTTTCTACGTCATTTTTATTATATTTATAGAGGGTAATTTTGTAAATAAAATATTTTTAAAAAATTATACAATTAAT
>NW_025834574.1:77693-89963 GCF_002878395.1 Capsicum annuum
TACGTAGTAGCATACAACCAAAACAAATAAAAGACAACCTCATACAACATTTTTACATGTATGCGCAAACCTTATACTAATAATAATATAATTTGAACAAATGTAAAATGAAATCAGTGCATAGTCTGAACAAATGTATAATGAGATCAGTACAAAATTTGTTTACATGTAGCATTATAAATTGCAATGTATGAGGATGCATTATACATGTATTTAATTCTATAATGGTATTGCGCAATACCCAGGGCTTCAAAAATGAATTGAAAATAATATCGCTTTGTTTGATCTATAAGAAAGAACTCAATTTCTAACAATTTTTTTTTCCATATATTCGATGTTGTTGCTAAAAGTACTTTTCGTAACAATAAAAAAGTTATTGCATGTCGTTGCAATAAACGCTGATGCGAAAAGTTTTTGCAACAACAAAATAAATTGCTGCTAAAAACTAACTTAATGCAACGAAGGAAATTGTTGCCTTACATTCATATTGTTGTGGCTAGGGTGGTTCACGGATCGATTTGGGTCGGTGATTGGTCAAAACCATAACCAAACCAACTTAGTAGATTTTAAATTTCTAAAACCAAACCAAACCAACACAAAAAAATAACCGTCGATTTGGTTCTTATCGGTTTAGTTCGATTTTGTTCGGTTTTTCGGTTTATAACTTTAGTTAATGATAAAAGTTGAAATTTTTCTTTAAAAAATTCAATCCAACATATGAGATGTCAACCGAGTGTTGTTCCTCAACCTTGAAACTAAGATGTCAATTTAGTGTTATACTTAGGCAAAGTCATGAACAACACCATATGAACGCTTCTACAAAAGTATTTAGAAACTACATATAAGAGAATGATATGATAAACCCCCCAAAAGGTAAACACATAATTTTTTTGCTTAATAGGTACCAAAAAGAAAGTTCAAAACTAGTGATTATCTATAGTCTAATAAAACTCAGCTATAAAATGCCATAGACGACAAGATAATTTTACAATTAGTATCATTTGTCATTCAAAGTGCGAAAATCATATAGAATCTCATAACGTACTATCAACTAGATGGAGACATATGACTAAAAGTGCTATGACTAAAGTCAGATTCATAATTAAAATTTAAAATATAAAAAATATTTATATTTTATTTATGAATAATGTATAAATAATTTATATATGCATATGTATGTGTGTGTGTGTGTATATATATATATATATACATAATTTTTATCGGTTCAGTTTGGTTATTTTGTCGGTTATTTTAGAGTAAAACCAAAACCAAACCAAATAAGTATTGGTTTTAAAAATTTAAAACCAAACCAAACCTAACCAAATATCGATTTTTTTAATTGGTTTGGTTTGGTTCGTGGTTCGGTTTGGTTTTTAACCAAACCATGAACACCCCTAGTTGTGGCATATAAATTTTTTCGCAACAAAAATTTAATGTTGCCACAAATTAACTTTTTTACCAACAAAATTAATTGTTGCAAAAACTTGGCAAAAAGTTAGTAATTTGTTAGAATGACTTTTAGCAACAATATTTTTTATTGCAATAAGTTAAATATTTTATATACACATTAACGACAACAATTTGTGAATAATTGCTATATACATAATACACATTGGTTTAGAATTTTTACACAACTATTAAAATTAAAAATTATATAAATTAGCAAAGGTCAATACAAAAGGTTGATGTCTACTTTTGAAAAAAATAAATACTTCGACATTTGTCTTTACTTGTAAAAAAATAAATATAAGCAACGTCATTATATTTCAATCCTACTAGTAAATTCAAAATAAAATCTTTTTTCAGTAGCACTTGTATTGAAGCAATGTTGATTAATCAAGCACATTTGTCCTGCAAATAAAAGATAAATATAGTTATTGTTTGATAAGGTAATTAAGTCTACACAAATATTAAATTTAAAATGCAAAGAGAATCCCATAATGATACACTCTACGAATTTCGCGCCACTCACTTTAAATTCTCGGTGAATCTCCTTATTTCATTGGCACTTAAAAAATAATCCTAATGATAGTATCGTCCCGAAAAAATATTCTAATGTTCACATAATTTTCATTGCAATTTTGCTAGAATTTTATTACTTACAGATTAATATCATTAAAAAGAAGCCAAAATTTTTCACCCCACTAGGTGGGAATACACTGGGTTTGTTGTTGTTGTTGTTGTGTTAAATGAAAACCTCCTACACAAATATATACTATAAGATAAAAACCAATGAAATCAAAAAAATTAATAGAAATTAAAGTAATAGTTAGAATTTTTTAGGACTTCAATATTAACTGATATTTGTTTTTGTAGTGTTTTCCAAGCTGGCACAGTACTGTTGGAATTAGAGGCAACTGCATTACTACACACACTATCTTTCTCAATACCACAACATTATTTCCATTTCATATTAAATATAAAATTCATGTTAAACACAAGACATTTAGGCAATATACCTCACTTGATTTCTTCTTTTCTAGATCTTCAATTTGTTTCTCAATTGATGTGTTTTCACTGAAAAGTCTCCTCTTTGTTTCTTCTGCAGTACGCAACATAGTTCACGCTTTCATCTCTTCTTGAATTTTTTGTAAGACTTGCAAGTGAAAGTCCCATAAATTTATATTTTGTAGATTACTAACTTATTTGGATAGAGAATAAAGTCCAAACAAAAATTTATATCTTTACCTGATTATTTACTTCAACCAACTCTTTCCGAATATGCATTTTTAAATTTTGTGTGTAAAGAATGGAGTAATAAAATGAGATGATTGACACTTTAATAAATAAAATTTAATTATATTTAACAAACACCTGAAGCTCTGCATCTTTCTCGTTGCGTAAAGATCTGAACTTATCACAATCATAAGTAGCCACTTCTGAATTTTGCATCTCAAAAGTCAAGCTATCTTTTAAGTTGTTCAATTCTTTTTGGATCGTTGATTCTTGTTTTTTCTTTTCATGTAAATCTTCCAGCAACTGCTCATCAATACAAAGACTATGATCTCGAAGCAAATATGCACCTCAAATATATTGCAATTTTAAAAGATAAAGAGATGCTATATGCACCTCCTATAATTCACCTCAGAAACAAGCCTCTGTCAACGAACCAAGAAACAAATGCTGAGTTTTTATGCACTTGTCAAATGCTAGTCGCTAAATTTTCCTTAAACAATCAACGAATCAAGAAATGAAATAGATTAATACACTCCAAAAATTCACAGGGAGACTCTAGAACAATTAACAGATAGCACTAAAATAGGGAGTACTGAAACATGTTCATATATGAAGAACTTGGGAAATTAAACAATGAAAAGCATATTTCAAAACTGCTTGAACCCAATTCATACTTATTCTCATAATAAAATAAAAAAATTGAATACCATGCTATTGCAAACAGGATATGAACAGGACATATCATATATTAAATTTCAAAAGAGTATTTTTTTCAAGTAAATCTCACGCAGACACTGGAGGAGAATAAGAAGTGAAGGTTAATCTTTATGCTTTCAGGAATTTTCGCAATTAATAAACAACCAGATTGTATACAGTAGCTATTATGCTATCATTAGTTAAAGCTGAACAGGGAGTAAATACAAGTTTAGCTCAGGAAAGTAGATATAGTAATTTGGAAATTTTAGATTATTGAAAAATCATTATATCACAAAAGAATCTCTTATCAGATTAAAGAAAAATATTTTTCACAGAGAACTTGACACTAAAAAGAGAATTAATTTATGAAGTTCACTTACCCAGTTGTCATTCATAAGGCCTGCAGAACTTGTCTCATTTGAACTAGTTGAATTTGTAATCATATTGAAAATCATAGCAGGAAGGTCATTCTGTTAAATAGAGCACGAAGAATTAACTTAGTATATCATTAAAAAGAAGGATACATGACAGAGGAAGAGGCAGAGTTGTATAATAAAAGTAAAAAAACTCAAGTATTAATGTAGTATTTGCTAGTTCGTCTACTAATTAAATAAATACATACCTTGGAATTTTGCAAATGAGATATTAGCGCCATTACACTCTCTTTAAACATTTCTTCGTCACGTATTAAACGAACTTCCATTACTTCTCAATTTTTTTGCTCCTCTTCAAACTGATTTTTAACTTCCATTAGCTTGCTTTCTACACTCTCTCGTTTACGATGTTCTTCTGCTTCTTTTTGTTGTGCTTGAAGTTGCTCATGAATTTCATTTCTAGATATCCTACTTGCTGGCTTAATTCCAAATCCTTGTCCAAGGATGTACTTTGATTTTTCTCCCATAATTTCTACAAATGCAGCATTAATAATAGGATCCACATTAATACCCTCTTCAATTTGTTGAATTTTTTCAGCAATAACATCTTTCACTTTGTCCTACAAATATAATTTATACTAGAGTTAACTTTAAATATTTACTTAAACAAACTCATTATATGAATAAAGATAAGATTTTTCTATATACAATCACTTCAACAGAAGCATCAGTAACCCAATATCCATTTGGCTTCATGTGAGTTAATTCCCAAAGTTTTTAAAAGTTTGGCTCTTTTTCAGTGTTTTTGTCCCTCTACCAAAACAAAAAATTATTGTTGAAGTATAACCATAATCGATCAAAATAGCCATATCTATCAAAAGAAAGACAGATCTCATCGCTTTATAAGACAGTGCTTGAAAAGATTTTCTTCCACAAATATGATTCATTTCTTGTTTTGCCTTGTTACTTTTGTTTCTTTCACTCATTTTCTGCATTGATTTTGTGTACATAGATTTATTTTAATCTAAATATAAGAAGTCAAATAAGAAATAAACATAAAAGGTAACTATTTATACTTTTAACTACCTTAAATTTGTCAGAGCTGAAGTATTCCACCAAGAATTTCCATTCAGCTTTATTAACATCTGCTGGCATGTTTTGCAAGTTTTTCTCTTTTGTAGCAAATTTCTTGAAATGATCATGATGCCTACTATGACGATATCGATACAAATTTTTAGCTGTTTGAAGAAAAGCATCCCGATTTGTTGTGTATTCAGAAGCTGAAAGGCGTCCTGCACTCAAGATAGAATAAAAAATTAGGCATAATAAATCTTTATTAGTTTAGTTTCCAATCTAATTGTAGTTCTGAAAAGCTAAAATATTCAAGAAGAGTTCGATAAAAAAATTTCTGCTGACATGTCAAAGTTGTAATGCATTAGTTATTGGCCCAATTATTTATAATGCATGTTCAAGTAATGAAAACAATTAAAGTATATTATATAATATATGTGGCTAAGATCAAAAAATGTTATTAATATAATAAAAGTAAAGTAAATTACCAGCATATAAGCAACAATCTTGTCTTTTGCTAGATCAGGAACTGTCTTCCAATTCTTGACATCATGTCTAGCATTATGAAGAGCTTTCACTGATAGCTCGGTAACAAAATCTTTAGCTCCAGGACCTACTGCTACTGTTCGATCTGGAGGGATAATCATCTTCAACTTTCCATTGTCATTTTTCTTGCGCTTCTTTAGGGTTGAAAGCCCTGTCCTCTTTCCTCTTCCTTTTCTCTTTTTTTCTTTAACAATTCACAAAAATAGTTATATATATAATTTGGAAAGACGATTTAAAAAATGAATCAACTTACCTGGAGGTGGAATTGTAGATACATCGGTGATTTCAGTATTATTAAAAATATCCATATTTGTCATAATGATTGACTGCAATATATTAAGAAATTAAACAAATAAGGATATACAAAAACAGAAATCATGAAAGTAGAAATAATTATTAAAATAAAAGTGATGTCGAGATGTTAAAAAATAAAATAACGCTCATAAATTGAGATAAGCAAATAAAGTTTCAAATAAAAAAGAAAGAAAAAATAAATGATCATCCTCCTTAATAGACAAAATGATTCAAGAAAAAAAATTTACCTTGATGATGAATTGAAATTCACAGCCAATCATCATCCTCGACTTCATCATATTCACCAGTATTTTCTTCTGTGGCATAATCACTGAAATCATTCATATCTTCATGATCAGACTCATCTACAACTACTAAGTCTATTTCTTCCTCTCTATTGAGAGAAGGTGCTTCAACACTGACTCCATCAATATCTACTCTTTGTATTTTAATTTTATCATCCTCCAACTCTACTTGTGGATTCGCTTCTCCTCTTTCAACCAACTCAATCAATTGATACTATTTCATTTCATGTTGTTGTTCGGGAACATCATATAAATTTCGTGATTTTACCCTTATCACTGAACGATATTTTTTACTTTGACCATGCTTAACATAGTACACTGGTTGAGCCTGCGAGCCTAGAATGAATAGATCACTTTTATAATGGAGTCGTGTTATATATACACATACAAATCCATATTCATCTTTTTTGTAACCTCTACTTTGACTACGACCTTGAGGAGGAACTTTAAACCAATCACATTGAAATAATATAACTGATCTATTGTCCATATATTGAATCTCTAAAATTCTTCTTATCTTTCCAAAATAATCAACACTTCCTGTATGTTCATCACTGTTCACCATCACACCTCTATTTTGAGTTTTCAAACCTAGCTCAGATATCATTGTTCGAAATCGAGAACCATTCAAGACATATCCATTATGACTAAAACACGAGGATCTGGAGGTCTTGCCAAAAATAATAATTCATCACTTATTCGATTATCACCATTCTTCTTTTACTATACCGCCTGTAATATTTTAATTATGAAATTATAAACATTAATATGTTGATTTAAAAAAAAATATGAACCATTAAATGAGTGTCTTTTACCTTTTCTTCAAACCACAAATGAAATTCCTCCTTGCGTCTCTTGGCTGCATTTCTACTATTCTCCTTTATTAATGTGTCGAAAGGTTCCCTATTGATTGTGAACATTTAAAGAAGAATTAAAAACGAATAATAATACAATTGTTAACCATTTATAAGAAAATGATGTAAGGATGAAACATAGTTTACTCAATCCAAGGTTTGACTTACTCACAATTTTGGAGAATGTAAAAATAGGCTTGATTAATTTTCAGTGTACTCAACTCTATCCAAGCACCACCTGCTAGTGGTTTACCGCGATAATTAAATATGGATAAGCTATTGTGATCTATGGTAGAAGAATCAAAATTTCGATCTGAACGATTTTACTTCGTTTCTATATCAGTCAAATATCTAGAGAAAAATGTCATGCACTCCTCTGCAAGATAACCTTCAGCAATTGATCCCTTCTGCAAGAGATTTGTTGCGTACATAACCTTTCAAGGTTTGCAAAAATCTATGAATTAAAATATATTACTATTTAACAAATTTCAGTTAAAAGAATAGCTTAGAAAAGTAGTAGTGAGCCAACCTTTTAATGAAATACATCTATCGAAATTGAACAGGACCACCCAACTTTGCCTCATGTGCCAAATGGATCATAACATCAAAGAACGACGGTAAGAACACACGTTCTAAGTTACATAATGTAATTCGTATTCTTTTACCTAGCTGATCCAGCTTCTCCACCCGTAACTCTTTAGCACACAAATCACTAAAAAATAATGACAATTCGATTAATGGGTCATGTGCATCTTTTGGTAAAATTTCTTTGATGATAAGTGGTAAAAGACACTGAAAAAGAATATGATGATAAGTCCAAAAATTTTAGCTTCCTTGATACAAAGAAACTTAACTTCTTTGATGAGTTGACAAAATTGAATCCTTTTATCTTTAGACATTGTATAACTTGCTAGAGGAAGTAAGTATTTATCCCCACTTTTTATGGGATGGAGGGACTTTCTGATTTTCATCTCTTGTAAGTCCAATCGATATTTCAATGTGTCCTTGGTTTTCCCTTCAATATCCAGCAAAGTTCCCAGCACACTTTCACATATGTTATTTTCAACGTGCATTACATCCAAATTATTTCTCAACGGTTTTGAACTCCAGTATTCGAGTTCAAAGAATATACTTTTCTTTTTCCAATTATAACTTCTTTCAGTATCTCTTTTTTTCCTTGTGTTGTCATCGACGGACCTTTGTGAAAAGTTATTAAGTTGCATAAGCACATCTTCACCACTCAAAAGCTTTTGGTGCAAGTATTTCTTCCTTTGTGTTGTCAAAATTACTTTTATTCCACCGATAAGGATGATTTATATCCAAAAACCTACGATGACTCATGTAACATTGCTTTCGACCATGTTTCAAGCAAACGAAACAAGTATCTACATGACAAACTGGACAAGCAAGTTTACCTTTAGTGCTCCAACCAAACAAAATACCATAAGCAGGAAAGTCATTGATTGTCCAAAACAAAGTAGCATGTAATTGAAAATTTTGATCCATGAAAGCATCATAAGTCTTAATTCCATCCCTTCATGAGATATTCAAATCGTTAATCAAGGGTTGAAGATACACATCAATATCCATACCAGGACTTTTTGGTCCAGGAATAAGTAAGGACAATAAAAGATTAGATTACTTCAGGCATAGCCATGGAGGGAGAATATATGGAATCAAGATAGCTGGCCACATGCTATATGAATTTCTCATTGAACCAAAAGAATTGAATCCATCTAAAGCAAGTCCAAGTCTTACACTACGAGGATCTAAAACAAAATTGGGATATTTTTCATCAAAAATTTTCCATGCAAATGAGTCAGCTGGATGTCTTAACACCCCATCATCAACTCGTTTATTTTTATGCCGCCTCATTTCTTCCGCAATTCCTTTTGTCATAAACAAACGTTGTAATCTAGGAATTATAGGAAAGTATCTCAGAATCTTTCGAGGAATTCCCCTATTTTTCTTATTCAAATAACTTGAAGCAACCTCATCATTGGCATCTTCTCCTTTCCTTATTGCCCATCTTTTTTCACATTTAGGACATTGTTCAAGATTCGTATATTTCTTTCAATATAAGATGCAATTATTAACACATGCATCTATCTTCACATAATCTAAACCCAAATCTTTTATTATTTTTTGAGCCTCATAAATAGAATTTGTGAGTACATTCTCTTTGGGTAAAGCATCACTCAGTAATTTCAACAGAGTCAAATGAAGTATTACTGCATCCATGCATACATTTCATTTGAAAAAACGCACTAAAAAAGAGATTTTAGAGAACTTTTCACAATTTGGATACTATTCTTTTTCTGCATCATTTAATAACCCATAGAAACTCTTAGCTTCTGAATTAGGTTCTTCGTGCTCTGACTCAGTTGTCTCATCAAATTCATGATTATTATTCGGAACACCATGATACATATCATGCAACATTTCAAAAATGGAAGCATCATCAGTTTCTAAATTTGAATCTTCACTAATATTTGTTTCATCATCTGAAGATAAATCCGACTCACCATGATTAATCCACCTTTTATAAGTTTGATCGACTCCCCACCTGTGTAAATCTGTTTTTACTTCGTCTCGGGTTTCCCAATATTACATTTTATGCATGGACATTGAATTCTTACACCAGCCTCAAGATTGGAAAATGCAAAGTTTAAAAATTCTTCCACACCATTTAAGTATTGTGGTAACCGCCTATTCCCAATAAGCATCCATCTTTTATCCATTTTATACTTACCTACAGGAAATTTCAAATCAATAATATACTATCACTGTTATTAATTCAAAACTTTCGACATATCAAATATCAGGTAACAACTTGAATAAGAAATAAGAGTAAGAGGAAGTGTTATTATTACCTTGTATGCTACAGCAACAAACAAGAGCTCTAACGTCAAAAGATTCTTCAAATTCAAACTCTGCTTCTCAAACTTAATAATCAAATCAGAAATAAAAACAAACAAGAAAACTAAGGCAAGATTAGTGACTCTTTAAAATAGATTATTTGAAGGGTACAAAGTCGCAAAAAAATCAACTAATATGGTTTACTATATAAGAAGTGAAAGTTTCTTTCACTCTATGGAGTATTCAGTGTATCAGGTATAGCTAGACCTTACACTTCAAATTGAGAATCCAACAAATTATCTAATAAAAAATGGAGCAATCAGTGTATCAGGTATAGCCTTTTAGTTCATCCCAAAAAGAATGTCACCTCTCTGTAATTGAAACAACTTAACTTCAAAGTTCTCGTTTTACCCTTTTATAAAGCGTTTTATATCCACACAAATGATATTGATCAAGTAGTGTTGTTCCCAGTAATTGCCTCATGGGATCCTGCTCGCTAGAAGTCAGAATTTGGTAGGAAAACAACACAGAACTACACCTCGCTCAATCTCAAACCAAGTTGGGCTTGTCAATCTGGATCACATCTCTATATATATAAAAAAAAAAATCAAAGTTCTCCTACACTTGAATTTCTCCAGATTTTCTGTGGACATAAAAATCTTCACAACAGAAGACTAAAATAAGAGTGTAGCAGAAAAAAAAATTCCTTTTGTAGCAGAAAATAAAAATTCTTTCTTCATTTTTCCTATCAGTTTGTGAAAGAATACTATACTAAATTGAATTATACTTCATTAGTGCCACTTTACTAAGATGGACAGGTTTTAATGTTCCTATCCAGAAGAAGTTACTGTTCGGGATCATAGAATTATTGCTTAAGAAATAAGAATCTAATTCTTGTTTGCTTATAAGGACAATAGCTTTTCTAAGTAGGACCACAACGAAGAGTTGCTCGCGACTGATAATATGGTGGCACAACTATAGGTTCAGGTATTGGGTATTTGCCTCGGGTACAAAGGCTCTAAACTCTCCATTATAAAACACAAACCTAAGGATATATCTACCAAGCGTAATGTTTCTGTTAGAGTTTGTGAAGTATTTATTATCTAGTAAACTTATCGCGCCTAATCCGCACCCCCTACAAATGGTATCAGAGCCTTCTTATTTAAAAAATACAGAAGTAATATATTATGGATTTATTTAATTAATTCATTAATTATGATGAGATTTAGATATTCCCCAAAATATTATTTAAATGAATAACGTACAAAAATATAAAGAATTAAAACAAATAATATCTGAAAAACGTAAAGAATTAAAAATAAAGTTAGAAAGACTACAGTATAATATAATTTTCGGAGTTAGTAAAAACTCAATAAATGCACAAAAAGAAGAAATATCAAATTTAGAATCAACAATAGATAGTCTAGAATATACATACCAACATGATCTATTAACAATTAAATAAAAAATGAACAAAGAAGAATTTATAATAGATGAAAAAGTATATGAAAACCATGAAGTATTAAAAATAAAAATAGTATTTTCTAACCTAGAGAGAAGGTATAAGAAAATAGGTGAATATTTATATTTAATGTTAGAGAAAGAAGAATTAAAATTAGAAGATAAATTGACAGCTATGGTGAAAATAGAAAAAGAAAATGAAGAAATAGATAGAAAAAAGGAAATAGAAAAAATAAAACAACAAACTACAGAAAAAAATACAAAAATTAAAAGAAACTAAAAATAGTAGGATTGCGGAATTAGAAAAAAAAGAACTACAAATGTTTAAGGATCTGTATGAAAAAAGACAGAAAGAAAAAGATAAAGAACAAAAATTATTAAATGTGATAAATCAATTTAAAGAAAAATTAGAAATAAACAATAAAGAAATAGAAACCAAGGAATTAGAAATTAATACAATAGATATTGAAGAAACAAATAATTATGATTCGGAAGATAGTGAAACATATACAAGAATCTTAACAAATACAAAAAATTTAGAAATCAATGAAAAACAAGAAGTAATTAATAAAGAAAACTTAGAAAAAATAAACAAGGAAATAAACACTCTTGATAAAAAAGAAGATGAAAATATAAAAAATATAATACCCAGAACATCAGAAATAAGAAAACCTACATATTATAAGAATAAGTTTAAAAGATATAATCTAAAGAATGAATATGACAAATAGACACCAAAACAAATAGTTAATAAAAATTATAACTTTTTAGACTTAGATTGTGTAATAAATACAGAAAAAACAATACAATTATGGATGGGATATATATGACAAAACAATTATTAGATAATAATATAAATATAACAGATGCACCAGAATTATAGAAAGAACACTAATAGGAACAGTGAAATTATGATTTTTAAATCTAACTGAAACAGTTATAAAAGACGAATTTAGTAGCATGACAACAACAGAAGAAGAACAAAATGAAGAGAAAAAAATAGAAATAGGAATTTAATATTAAAATTACCAATATGTAATATGTGTTATGTAGATGAATATACTTGCGCATTTAAAGAATATTATTATAAAGGAGCATATAATACAGAAGAAAGTAAAGAAATAAGAAAATTAT
>NW_025834574.1:92963-137823 GCF_002878395.1 Capsicum annuum
AAGGGTCAATTATTTTGAAACGGAGTGAGAAACTGTTTGAATTAGCTTAGATATTTTTTAAGTCAAAGTAGTTTTAAAATATTTTTAGTATTTATGTAAGATAAAATTAAATTTGCATTTAATTTTAGTTAATGTATTAAAATAGTTTTAATTTATAACTTATAGGAGTATTTATAAATCATAAATTATGAGCTCATCCAAATTGATTGAGTGTATAATAATAATAATAATAATAATAATAATAATAATAATAATAATAATAATTATTATTATTATTATTATTATTATTTTTATGGTCTGTTATTTGAATTTATAAGTTTGAATACATTAAAATCACACCACATACGACTAATTATATGTGAAATTGTAATATTTTGTATTAAATTTTTTTTTTTATCATTTAATGTGAAATGTGTGAGTAAAGCCTTACATTGATAATTTTATTTTAAAAAATGGTGAAGCTAATGATATGATGCCCATTGAGAAAAAAAAGGTGTCATTTTGATCCGAAAGCTAATAATATTATCTTATATTAAGAACATCTTGAACTTACTTAATCCAACAATACAGTAATTTTAAATTCAAAATAGCTTATTAAACTTAAATTGATTTTTGTTTATCCCATCACATTTTTAACGATAATTATCATATACTACTTAATTTATTCATACGGTTAGAAACTGAAATTTATCTACATTCTGTCTTTGAAATCAAATACCCGTTATGAACTTTTGATGAACTAGTTTTTTTTGAATGAAATCAATTCAGGTTATGTGATACTTTATTGCTTGAATGATTATCGAACTACTGAAACTTGATAGACAAAATTAATTTTTATATTAAAAGACTACTTATTTTGGTCATTCCACTCAAAATGTTGCTCAAAAAGCAAGAGCATTTTTTTTGAAAAAGGACTGTGGGGGACCACCAAGGAAGAACAACTTAATTATTTATTACGTGGAATGACATTTTTCTGAAAAGTGACTTTTAATTGATTTGACGATTCACTGCATTTTTTTTCCTCGATTATCGCGTAACACTTAAGAAATTCTTACGTTTTACATGCTTTTCTGACACAACGTAAGAATTTCTTATATTTTACAAATAAATGTGTAAAACGTACGAAATTCTTACGTTTTTATAAAAGTCAACTCCGTTAGTTGACCGTTAACGAAAAAGTGAAAAACGTAATAAATTATTACGTTTAGCCTATTTTGGTAACATTTTAAATAGATGACCTATTTTGATCACTTTTTTAATTTCGTGGCTCATTTTGATTCCGAGTTCGAATGTAAGCAATTATCATATTACTAGTGTATTACAACCCAGTATACTCCACTAGTAGATCATCTAGGTTACTAGAAAAAATTGAATAAAAAAAGTGTGTTTTAAGTCTCTATTTAAATTTTGCTGATATTGATTAAAGATAAGAGTCAAAAGTTCTTTAAATAAATTGATTAGTTAATTAGGACTAAATTAATATTTTTAAAATTTGTCAATACTTTAATTAATGTGTAGTAAAAATAAATGGTAAATCATTTTTTCATCATCAGACAGACAAATTAGTTTTCAAAAAAAAAATAAAATCTCAAACGCTTTCTTTGTCTTCTCTCAATAATTCAACTTTTTTTTTTCAACAGATTATTTCAAATCTTCACAACAGATCAATTTTTCTGTTATTTTTACCATATCAGTTGTTTGAGAGAGCCCACATTCGACTTCCTTCTTTCTCATAGTTGCCACTTTCTCTCTCTTTGAGGTAAGACTTCTATATTTATTATTTTTCTAAAAGTTGGGATTGTTCTAGTTAATGAAGAAAAAGAAGAACTTTAGTTGTATTATCTTCAAGTATGGACCAACATTTTTGAGTTTTAATGCTAAAAAAAGTAAGAAGAGTTGAGAAAATTCTAATTTATCGTAGTTGTTTTCTTAATATGATGGTTGATATGAATGGGTATCTTTTCTGTGTGAAATATGATTATTTTTTTTGTTATTCTTGTTTTTGAACATTGATGTAAAAATAGCACAAACTTGAACTTTGACCTTTTTAGACATATCTATTGTGATAATTTTGTCTTGTTGTTTGTGTTGTTGTATTGAATCACTTTCACTTGATATTTATTGGTGTTGTTGGTGAATGATGGTGTTTTTTATTTATTTTGTTGGTGTTGTTTGTGTTTTAGGTATGTTTTATTTTGTTGGTGTTGGTGGTGGTATTGGTATTGTTGTTGTTGTTATTAGTGGTGATGGTGTTGGTGTATTAGCAAAAACAAAAACATAGGTGTTGTTCAAGTCTGTAGTGATATAGCAGTTTGGTGTTGTTGTTGTTGGTGTTCTTATTCATATATAATATTGCCCAACAAATGTGTAATATATTGGAAACAACTATATATCTGTTGCTTGACTGGTTTGATTTATTCCAACAGAAAAAACTGGGTCATCTATTGAAATAAATAAAAATAATAGCAAGACCTATTTCGATTTATTCCAATAGATGACTTATCTACTACAACAAATAGGTCATCTATTAAAAGAAATTAAAACAAGTTCTGCTACTGATTTGATTTCTTTCAGCAGATGACCAATCTGTTTGCAGCAGATGAGTTATCTATTTAAAGAAATCAAACCAGTAGCAGCAAGACGTATTTTGATTTCTTTCAAGGGATGACCTATTTGTTTCAATAAATGGGTCATCTATTGAAAGAAATCAAAATAGGTTTGATTTGATATCTTTCAACAAATGTTGTTTATTTGTTTGTTGGTATTGTTTGTCTTTTAGGTATGTTCTTGACGTTTTTAATTTTGTTGGTGTTGTTGGTGGTATTATTGTTATTGTTGTTGGTATTGTTGGTGTTGTTGGTGCTCTTTATTTTCTTGATATTGTTGGTGTTGTTGGAGTTCTTGATTTTATTGAATTTGTTGTTTTTATTGATGTTCTTGATTTTGTTGGTGTTAGTGTTGGTCTTCTTATTATTGCAACAAATAGATTATTTGTTGGAAACAACTATTTATCTATTGATTTGTTGTTTTGATTTCTTTCAACAGATGACCCACTTACTGTAACAAATGGATCATCTATTGAAAAAATCAAAATATTCTAGCTACTAGCTTGATTTTTTCCAACAGACAACCCATCTATTGAAAATATTTTTGTACTGCATTGTATTTATTAAATTTTTTGTTATCTTTTTTTAATGATTCATAAATCAATTGTAATCTTTTTTATTTTTCTCTTATTTGTTGATAAAAAATGGCTCCCTCAAAAAAGAAAGTGGGTCAATTTCTAACAAAGCAATTAAAAAGGCTAAATTACAAATACCACTAGAAGAGTTTGCTGAACAAGTTTTTTCACAAACAAATGAAGTATTACCATCGATAAAAAATGAATATATGAAAAAAGATAGAGATATTGCACAATCTATTAAGGAGATATAGTTGTAAGATCTAGTGATGATGTATAAAAATAAGTTTAAGGAGATGAAAAAGATGTTGTATAGGGGAAATAAAAAATAAAAATGAGGAAAAAGACGAAAATCGTGAGGATGGAGATGATGAAGAAAGTCATAAAGGAGATAAAGAGGAAAAAGAAAGCGAGAAAGGAGATAAGGAGGAAGAAGATGGATCTAAAGAGGATGAAGAGGAAATAGTTAATGATAATGTTGATGATGATCTTGTTATATCATTGATCGAACGTGAACATAGATCGAAAATCCAGTATGATCTTGTCAAAACTTTTAATATTGACAAGTTTCAAGTTGAGATGCCTATAGATAACTCTACAAATTTGATTGGTGATTTTATAGTTAAATTTGTCATGAAAGAAAACTTTGATGAATTTATAAAGATTTTGAGAGATGAAAAATTAGAGGATTACTTTAATTCCAGCTACTTTGGATACTTTCTTGATCTGTCGAAGGACAATAATGCACGTTTTTCAAATGACCAAGGTGTCTAATCTTCTCAAGCACAATATCAAGTATAAGAGTGATGATGAAGAAACATTAAAGCATGAGGATAAGAATTTGGATGAAATCTGAATAAACTAATATGGCATGTCGGTTTGTTTTGACATGAAAGAATTTGCCTTATGACTGGCCTGAGATGCCATCCTCTATCTGAACCTCTTCCAACAATCACCCTTAGAAAAAGTCAAAGGTAAGTAGGACATCAAATCAGTCAAGGCATCAAAGAAAGAAAAGACACTAACTAAGCCACCCACCAAAACTAACAAAGGCAATGGAAAAAACAAATGAGTTGTTGGCCATTGTTGGACCTAGCTAGAACGCCATGCGGTTGATAGTTGATCTCCAAAATAAAAGGTTTTTGAATACGTACAAGTAGCCATTGTGCTTAGTTTGATTTGTGCATTCCATTTTATAGGCCAGAGACACCAACAAAGTCATAGAACTTGAATTATTGGTTCTTGCTCGGGATTTGAAGGCATTCAAATATTATCCATGGAGATATGAAAGCTATTTCTTGACTATTAAATATTTATTGACATATTTATCTCCAAAAACTATCAACTTATATGATTTTCCTTGGGGTTTCATGGTAAACTTCATTCCTATTTCTTTAGTGTTTCATTTATTTATGCTATTGAATAATTATTCTGACTATTTTTTTACATCATGTTTACATTTTTAGGCTTGGTCATTTGAAGTCATTTCTCATTTTCAACAGCAGGTCAAGGACTACTCAAAAGAGGTTTCTCATCTAAGGATCCTTAAATGGTTGTCTGCCACGGACAACTCAAGAATGAATCCCCTTGATCTCTTTATCTCTCTTGATGATGCAGTAAGTATTCTTTTAAATATAATAATTTCACTCTAGTTAACCAGTTAACACATTGCAACAAACAGATCATCTATTGCAATAGATGATCCATCTATTTCTAACAGATGGTTCATATGTTGCAACTTATCTCTGCAGATTACGCATCTACAACAACTTATGCAATAGATTGATAATCTATTACAATGGATGAATCATCTGTTGCAATAGATGGTTAATCTGTTGCAATAGATGAATCATCTATTGTAAAAGTTCTTTGAATTTATTAACAGATGACCCAATCTACTATAAATTAATGTAGCATATAGGTGATATGTTGCAATAAATATGTCACGACCCAAAAATGAGGGTCATGATGACACTTGTCGCGATGTACCTTGACAAGTAAGCCTATCACCCAAACTGATATAAAAAAAGAAAAAGACAGAAATATCCCAAGGTAAGGCTTCTAGAATGAAGCTGAACCATATAAGTAATCATAACAATCCAAAAAGAACTTATCCAAAATACCAATCATGTAAAAAATCAGGTGCCAATAGTGTAAGAACTACTAATACAATATAGGAGTCAAATACATCAGAAAAATAACCACATGGAAATAATATTTGTCTCCTTATACTAATAAAGAAGTAACTACTATAGACAGATAGCGGTGAACTCCGGATGCATAAATGTCCAACCGCTACCTTGGAAGCTCCAACAATCGCCCAAGTCAAGCAAGCTGAGGCGGAATCGAGCTAGGACCTACACCTAAAGGGCACAGTAGGAATGAGTACGGTCTATATGTACTCAGTAGGTATCATAGGCCAACTAAGCAAAGTAGTAAATAAAGCATACAAAATATACACAAAGGGCACGTTACCTGCAATCACAAAATGTCTCACAACGGTAGCCCACACCGCTTGCTCTAACAGTTCTAATATATCACATACACACCAAAATAGAACACGAGTATGAATTATATCACATATAAATAGAACAAGGGGGAACATGTATATAAAAGATCATCAAATACAAGTAAAAGAAGATAAAGAAATTGCGTAGATGACAAGTAAATACGACAATACAACACAGTATAAACACAATAAAGTAAGTGCAATGTATATGATGATGATGATCGAGGTCGTCGCACAATCCCAATATACACCTACGGAGCTAAAGTTTCCCGACGTAGTATCCATGGGGGGTTCGTCAAATCTTACACAATCCATATATCTCATATTTCCTTTCCAGCACATCCCTCGAAAAGGGGTTTATAAGGTGTTACAATATCTCCACCCCGGCATATCCCTCGGGGAGATTTTTATTTACTCAGGTGTTGCCACGGTGGTACCAATGTTTCATAAATGAGTATGATATGAGGATGTAATGATCACAACCAATCACAATGAGTATTTCCAAAACCAACCACATGATATATATCCACAACCAACCACATTGATACATTTTTTATAACTATGTGAGCCAATATCCACTCATTATTTTCGTTCATCCATGAATTTCCACATTATCATATGCCAATAAAGTATGAATATAATCGCAATACACCAATGGTGAAACATTAAGCATTTTAACAATACGATACAATTATTCACATGTGGCTATCAATATCATATAGGACCCCACACGATCACACATATCACATAATATCTCAATTTAGACTATCACATCAAATATAGACCCCCACATGGGCACAACACATAGATAGCTATTTTTCATGCTATTTTTCATGATTAGTTCCCACCCTTAACATGCATTTTGTACCATCAATTACTACCTAACCCAGTTTGAAAGACTTAAGCCATAACCTACCTCAAAAGCCGAAATTGATTCACTACACTTCGAACCCACGACCTTACTTTTCACGAACAATATCGAACTCCACAAAAAATATCAAATATAAAATCTATACGTCAAAACAAAACCAGCGACACCTGTATTGACTACTTTTGGTTCAAGGTCAAAACGAACCCCCGGAACGGGTTTTCGGAAAAGAAGGAGAAAATTGAAACTTTACTTTAAAAATATGTTTTCCATATTTGTAGGAATCAACAGCTGAAAACTCAAGTTAAATCGAGTAAAAAATGAGGTTCAAATAGAAGAAAAATAATTTTTGAGCTTTACCGGATAAAATCTTTAAAATTCGGGTTAAAATCAAGGATCGGGCTTGTTTTGAAGGTTAAATTGATGAAAAACTAGTAATTATAAGACAAAAATATTATTCAAGTGAAAATGAGTGAAATTGGGGTTTAAACTCAAGCCCTAAGATTTTTGGGGTCTGAGAAATTTATCAAGAAATTACTAAGAAAAAAGTGAATTCTTAGCTTAAATCCATAATAAAATCAAGAGATAGATGTTAATCTAGCTTTCCAAGCTCCCACAAACTTCACTTTCAAGCTCCCATACTATTTTAGAATTTAACTCTTAAGAGACAAGATGAAAAATGAGCAAAATGAACCCCAAAACTATTTTAATAGTGTAGAAAATCTGCACTAACAAGGAAAAACTGCTTTTTTTTTGTTTTTAAAATTTTCAAGTCCAACCGGACTTCGATGGGGTGCCCGGGATTCATTCAGAGTCCGATATATGCAAACAAACTATGTAACCACACTAAATTCGACGTTCCGAATGCGTTGGCGAAGTCATATTTTTGAAAAAATATCATTTTCGAAAAGTTGACCCCCGAAAACTGAAATCACAATTTTTCAAATCGAGGGTCGAAATGAGATTTAAAAGTTGTAAAATCACACCAAACATCTTACCACCCTAAAATTGACATTTCGAATCTGCTGGCAAAGTCATATTTTCCATTAGAGGTTGTTTCGATTAAATGTGGGTCCCACACGTATATTTCTAATTTTCCACTTTCCGATTAATAGGTCGAAATGAGCTCGGGTGCATCGGGACCCGACCAAAGGTCTACCTAGCCTAAAATTGATATTTCAGAGCTGCTGGAGTAGTCCGTTCGGCCATCCCTCGCATGGATCAAAATATATCTTCATAAGTCTAAAATAAGGTTCTCAAAGCCATCAAAAATCACAATATCGTATAAATTGAACCAAAATGCATCGAAAACCATGCTAATTACTCCTACACACAAAAAATACCATAATGCAACTATGGAGAGGGGTAAAATATTTAAATCATACAAAATTATAAATTTCACATATTTCATCAAATTTTTAGATCGTTACATCATCCACCACTAAAAATCTAGTTCATCCTTGAACTAAGACAAAGAAATATCTGAATCAAAGAAGAGCTGGGGATAGGAACTACACATATCAGACTCAACCTCCCAAGTAGCCTCATCTACAGGTCAATGTCGTCACTGAACCTTAACCACAAGGATAACTCTAGAGTGCAACCGCGTAACATCCCTAACCAAAATAGAGACCGGCTCCTCAACAAAATACAACCACTCATCTAACTGGACCGACTCCCAACAAATGACATGAGACTCATCAGAAATATAGAGACGAAGCATAAAAACATGAAAAACTGGATGAACAACTGATAAATTAGAGGGCAAAGCCAACTCATAAGCCACATCACCAACAGTCTAAAGAATCTCAAATGGACCAATATACTTGGGGCTAAGCTTTCCCCTCTTCCCAAACCTCATCACACCCTTTATGGGTGAAACTCGAAGGAAAACATGATCACCAACACCAAATCTTAAGGCATAAAGTGTATGATCATCATAGCATGTCTTCCTAGTCTGAGTTGCTCTAAGTCTATTCTGAATGACCCAGACTCTATCCAAAAACTCACAAAGAAAGTCTGTACCTCGTGGTCTCACCTATGAAATATCAAAACAACCCACTGGGGAGTGACACCTCAAAAGGAGCTATATCAATACTGGAATAGTAGCTATGATTATATGCAAACTCTGTTAAAGCCAAAAGCTGCTCCCACTAGCCACCAAAATCCACCACGCATGAGCAAAACATCCTCCCAAACCTGGATAGTTTGCTTTGACTGGCTATCAGTCTGGGGTAAAATGCTATGCTAAGATCAACCCGAGTAACTAATTCATCCTGAAAAGTCTTTCAAAAGTGAGATGTGAACACAAAACCTTGATCTGAAATAATGGACACTGACGCACCACACAGATGCATAATCTCACCAATAAAGGTAGGGGCTAACCTCCCAGCACTAAATAAGACCCGAACTGGAATAAAATAAGCTGACATGGTCAATCGATCTATGATTACCCAAACACTGATAGAACTATGAGATGTACGAGGCGAACCTGTCACAAAGTCCGTGGTGATCCATTCCCACTTCCACTCGGTATTAGGTAACCTCTGAAACAATCCACCAAGTCTCATATGCTCGACCTACACTTGCTGACAACAGAGGCAACGATCCATACAATCTGCTATATCTCACCTCATACCGCCCCACCAGTACTGCTGCCTCAAATCAGGATACATCTTAGTCACATTTAGATGGATAGAATATCTAGAACAATGGGCCTCCTCCAAGATTAACCTAATCCAATCACCTACTCTTGGCACACAAAATCAGCCCCCAATCCTCAAAACTCCATCTGAATCAAGTGAGGTTTCCTTATCCTCCCCAGTCAACACCTTATCTCGAATCAACCTCAATCTAACATCATCAAACCGATGAGCTTGAATCTGCTCCATTAAAGAAGATCTAGCCTCTATATATGCCAAAACATACCTAGGTGTCAAAATATCAAGTCTAACCATCTGGTTAGATAAAGACTGAACCTCTGAGAAAAAAGGCCTCTCCTAGATCAAAATATGCGCCAAGCTACCCATTCTAGTCGACTTTCAGCTCAAGGCATCCGCAACCACATTAGCCTTCCCCGAATGATAGAGAATAGTAAAGTCATAATGCTTAGCAACTTAAGACAACGATGCTGCCTCATATTAAGATCTCATTGGGTGAAGTACTGAAGGCTACGATGATCTGAGAATATCTCACAATGGACTCCATACAAGTAGTGTTGCCTCAACTTCAAGGCAAACACAACTACGCATAACTCTAAATCATGGGTAGGATAATTTCTCTGAGTCTTCATCTGATGAGTTGCATAAGCAATCAGCTTTCCCTCCTGCATCCATATCACCTAACTCAACACCTGAAGCATCACAAAAGATAGTAGAACCAACGCCCTCTTTGGGCAAATTCAAGATAGGAGCTGAAGTCAACAAATCCTTGAGCTTTTGAAAGTTTGCCTCATAAGCATCAGACCACTAAAAAATCTTCTTTCAGGTTAACTTGGTCGATAGAGCTATAATGGATGAAAAACCCTCAATAAAATACCGATAATAACTTGCCAAGCCAATAAAACTCTAAATTTCGGTGGGGGAAGTAGGTCTATCCCAATCACAAATCACTGCAACCTTGGCTAGATCAACCATAATAACTTTCTTAGTCACCACATGACCCAAGAAAGAAACAGACTCCAACCAAAAATTGCACTTAAAGAACTTAGCATACAACTTCTCATCCCTCAATCTCTGAAGCACAATCTGTAAATGTTCCTCGTATATAACCCCACTCTTGGATACACCAAGATATTATCTACATATACAATAACAAAAGAGTCAAGATACGGTTCAAATATTCAGTTCGTCAACTCTATAAATACGGCAGAGGTATTGGTCAACCCAAAAGATATGACCAAGAACTCATAATGACCATATCGAGTTTGAAAAGCTGTCTTCGGAATATTCAAAGCTCTAATCCTCAATTGGTGATAACCGGACCTCAAATCAATCTTCAAAAACACCACAACACCCTAAAATTGATCAAATAAATCATCAATCTGAGAAAGAGAATACTTATTCTTAACCATCACCTTATTTAACTGTTGATAATCAATACACATCTACATAGTCCCATTTTTTTTCTTCACAAAAAAGACAGGCGCACCCCAAGGCAAAATATTAGGTCAGATAAATCCTTTTATCCAAAAACTCCGACAGCTGACCCTTCAATTTCTTTAACTCTACTGGGGCCATTTGTAACTCCCCAAAACCTGGTTCTGAGATGTCACACGGTGCTCAAGACTATGAGTAGCCTTAAGCTTACCTGTCTGCCTTCTACTAAATCATAATCTCATAATAACGGGAAATATATATATATAAAATATACAAAATACAGAAATCTGTCTGAACTAACTGAGAATATCTGAATCATAATATCTAAAATAATAGACTTAAGAGTTTGGACAATCGAAACTGAATAATCTGAATCATAGCCAGCAGTCTGACAAGCCTCTACTACTAATATCTAGAGAGCCACTGGGACAAGCCCCCAGCTAGCTTGAACTGTCCAAAAATACTAAATCATCAAATCTATTAAGCTGAAAATAAACTGAATGACTAAGTCCCCGAACTATGAGGACTTACCAACTAACGGATGTAGATAAAGATGCTCGAGATCACTCACGCTGCAGAAACTGAGCACCTAAACCTATATTATGAGATAATGTAGCACATAGACGTATATGTGGATTAGTACTTTGAGGATGTACTGAGTATATGGGGGTGAAATGCATACATAAAAATAGTATATCAATCATCATCATCATTTGTAAAACAATACGTGCCAAATGTAAATGACTCACATAATCTTGAGTAATTGAGAAACTGAAATCTGTAATTATGAGTAGAAAAATATATTAAATAAATCTAGTGAGTCATAACATTTAGTTCTAAAAGTTGTACTAGTGACCTGTTTGTAAATCATGCTATCTAAGTATAGAAAGGACTCACTTCTGTATCTGAAATTTGAAAGCTGAAATCTGTAACTAATGTCATTCTACAAAGCATAATCTGAATAAAGTTGTGTGCCTTTACACTTAGTTTTCTAAAAGCTTTTCTGTAGTCTTTTTCTTTCAGGGAAAATAGTTTATTCGAAGAAAATTCTTTCAAAGCTTTTCATTACTAGTAGGGAGGATCTTCTAATCGACATAAACCATGTGAGCTAACATGGAGTCCAACATCTTGTTCCTCTATGGGGAAAACCTCACGATGGGGAGAGGTGTCATACTCTTGCCAAAGAGTATAACCTAATCTAAGTGAACATATCTGTAATTGTCATCCACATAGAAGTGGGAATAATCTAATAATCTGTACCTACATAGTTCTGCGGAAGATAGGGCACACTAATCCCACACTTCCCGCTCAGCGCTAAATACTACTCCCTTTAATCTGTATGCTCATTCTGTTGGAAATCCACTTTAAAACCTAGAATACGGGTTTATTTTAAAACCAGTTATGCATTTATCTGATTCAATCTGTAAGTGAAGCTATTCTGAGTTCTATAATCTATAATAAATCTGTAAAGTGGATTCCAAATCTCATATGAGGATCAAAAGATCAAATCTTTACTGAAAATAAACTGATCATCTGATGCTTAAAGCATAATCATTCTTGAAATAACAACATTCAATTAGGGCTTTATGACCCATGCATCAATCTCATGTCAAAACATCTTAATAATCATGCTTGGTAATGAAAACAATGATAATTCATCTCAAAATCTGGAAATTACTGCGATAGGCATGAAAATATGTAAAATAATCATGTAATTCAACTTCTAAGACACTTGAATCTCATAATCTTGCAATTAGAAATAATGGGTATGAGCCCTAATACAAATCTCATGTATAATTATTCAAAATCATGTAAATTTGATATAAAAACTTGATTTTGGGCACAAGGATGAAAGAGGATCCTTGTTCATAAATCCCACATACCTTAATTAATGAAATCTCTAAGAAAGCTTTGAACTAGAATCTCTATTTGAGTTTTTGAGGATGAGTTCTTGATTATCTTGATTTGGGAATCCTCAATTTTGAGTTTTCTTAGAGAAACAATGGAGGAATTTGATTTCTTGGAGAGCAAGCATTGAGCTCTAGGGTTTTGCTTTCAGAGATAATGGATGAAAAATAAGCATAATAGGCTTAGAATGGGTTTAATCTTGTGTTATTCATGAATTGAGGGCTTGGGAATTGACCAAAGTACCCCTTTTAAAATTTAATTAGAACTGGAAATGATTCAAATTTTCTGATTTAACATGCCACCGCGACGTCCCACTATCGCGGTGGCTTACTGGAAATTGAGAATTGGGAAATTAACCATCCCCGTGATGCGCCACCATCGTGGTGAGCCACTGGAAAATGACGAACGGGACCTGTAATTTTAACACAATGCGGGGCAATCATGGAGGTCCACTGAATTTTGATGATTTCCATTTTGGCATCCACCGCAATGCGGTGCTCTTTCAGTTGGGATACTGCTTTACTAAAACCGCCATAACTTCTCAACAGAGTATTGAATTTGGGCAAAATTGGTATCAATGGAAAGCTAATTCAATTTCCCCCATAATGGAGAGTCTAAATCTAGAAAATTCTACATGTAATAAATGTTATCTATTTTTTTAAGCTAGCCTTTGACATTCTAAAAGCAAAATTAAGCTAGGAAAAGTATGGGGTATTACAATATCTCCCCCTTGGGAATATTTGTCCTCGAATGTGGCTAGATAAACTTAAAATACTGAGGAATATAAGGCTATAAGCTATCATGTACATCTAAAATAAATTGTATGACTGAATCTCAACATAATGAGCTATTGAACTAATCTACAAGTGCATGAGTTTACATGAAAATAACTATATGGATGAATCTGAGATTGGAAAAGACCTAAATTAGGAAAACTATTACCTTCGGTTAAATCTGAGTTCGTGGAGAAGAGATGAGGATATTGGGTACGCATGTATGCTTCTGCTTCCCAAGTGGCACCCTCAACAGACTGATTTCTCCATAGAACTTTGACCAAGGGAACTTCTTTGTTCCTTAGTCTACGGATCTGATGATCAAGAATCTCTACTAGAACTTCTTCATATAAAAGGCTATTCCGAATATTTGTACTTTCTAGAGCAACTATAACGGCTGAATCGTCCATGCACTTCTTCAACGAGGATACATAGAATACTGGATAAACTGAGGATAAATCTGTGGGTAACTCAAGCTCATACGCTACCTTTCCCAAGTGGCTCAAAATTCAGAAGGGGCTTATATATCGGGGACTAAGCTTCTCATTTTTACCAAATCTCTTCACCCCTTTCATGGGCGACACTTTCAAATACACAATATCATCAATCTCGAACTCAAGATCTCTTTCTCTTACGTTTGCATAAGATTTCTGATGACTCTAAGCTGCTTTTAATCTTTCTCGGATCAATCGAACTCTCTCCATGGATTTAAACACCATTCCTGGCCCAAATAAAGTAGCCTCACCCACTTTGAACTAACCAACTGGTAATCTACATCTACGCCCATAAAGAGCTTCAAACGGAGCCATTTGAATACTAGCATGATAACTGTTATTATAAGCGAACTCAATCAGTGACAAATGGTCATCCCAACTACCTTTGAAATCAAGAATATAGGCCCTCAATATATCCTCTAGAGTCAAAATGGTCCTTTCTTCCTGATCATCTGTCTGTGGGTGAAAAACTAAACTAAGATGAACTTGGTTACCAAGAACCTTCTGAAAGGCGTTCCAAAACCGAGAGGTAAACTGAGTACCCCTAACTGAGATGATAGACAAAGAAACTCCATGCAATTTGACTAACTCTCTGATATATAGCTTGGCATAATCTTCAGCTATGTAAGATGTGTGAACTCGTAAAAAATGCACTGACTTAGTCAATCTATCTACTATCACCCAAATCGAATCATGTTGACGACGCAAATAGGGTAATCCAATCACAAAGTCCATATTCACTTCTTCCCATTTCCATATAGGGATACCAAACTCTTGTAATGTACTACCAAGTCTTTGGTGCTCTACCTTAACCTGTTGACAAGTTGCACACTTGGCCACAAATTCTTCTATATCTTTCTTTATACCACTCCACCAATAGATTTTTCACAAGCCGCGGTACATCTTGGTAGAAACTGAATGAATAGAATAACTCGCACCATGCGCTTTCGCCATAATTTTCTGCCTCAAATCATCAATACATGGCACACACAATCTATTCTAGTACCTCAATACACCATCTCCCCTTTGGGAGAAAACCTCTACCTTTTGGTCTCTAACTGACTCCTTCAGTTTAACCAAACTAGAATCCTTATTTTGTTTCTCTTACTTTTGATACTAGAGAAGATTCGGAACTACTCTGAACCCAAACATTCCCTTCAGCCGAATCAACTAATCTCACACCCAATCTAGCAATCGGTGAACTTCTTTAACTACCTTCTTCTTATTATTCTCCACACGAGCAATACTGCCCATAGATAATCTACTAAGGGTGTTTGCTACTACATTGGCCTTGACCGGATGATACAACACACTCATATCATAATTTTTTAACAATTCTAACCACCTTCTCTGATAAAGATTCAACTCTCTCTGAGTAAACACATACTGCAAGCTTTTGTGATCAGTAAACACATTAACATGCACCCCATAAAGATAGTGTCTCCAGATTTTCAAAGCAAACACAACAGTAGCTAACTCAAGATCATGGGTTGGATAATTTTTTTCGTAAGGCTTAAGCTGTCTAGAGGCGTAGGATATAACCTTACCTCTATGCATCAACACATAACCCAAACCAACTCTAAAGGAATCACAATATACCACAAAACCATCTGTACCCTCAGGTAATGCTAAAACTGGGGCTGAAGTGAGTCAAGTTTTCAACTCCTGAAAACTCTTCTCACAGGAATCTAACCACTGAAACTTAAATTTTCTTTGGGTCAATCTAGACATAGGAGACACAATAGAAGAAAAACCCTCAACAAAATGTCTGTAATAGCCAGCCAAACCCAATAAACTTCTAATATCTGATGGAGAGATATGTCTAGGCCAATTTCTTACTGTTTTTATCTTTTAGGGATCAACTCGAATACCCTCATTAAAAACAATATGAACAAGGAGCTACTGACCTTAGCCAAAATTCACATTTGCTAAATTTAGTGAATAACTGGTGATCTCTAAGAGTGTGTAATACAATTTTAAGGTGGTCTGTATGATCATTCTCACTATGAGAGTGGACAAAAATATCATCTATAAAGACTATGACAAACATGACCAAGTACTTTTTGAACACTCTGTTCATCAAGTGCATGAAGGCTGCTAGGGCATTGGTTAGCCCGAAGAACATGACTAGAAACTCAAAATGACGATAACGGGTTCTGAAAGCTGTCTTTAAAATATCACATTCCTTACTTTAAGTTTATAGTAGCCGGATCTAAGGTCTATCTTTGAGACGTAACTTGCACCTTGGAGTTGGTCAAATAAGTCATCAATTCTAGGGAGAGGATATCTGTTTTTGACTGTAACTTTATTCAGCTGACAATAGTCAATGCACATACGCAAAGAACTATCTTTCTTTCGCACAAATAGGATGGGAGCGCCCATAGGGAAACACTAGGCCTTATGAAACCTTTATCTAAAATACCTTTAAGCTGCTCTTTTAACTCTTTAAGCTTAGCTAGAACCATACGGTAAATAGGAATAAAGTTAGGTGGAGTATCTGGAAGAAGGTCAATGCCAAATTCTATTTCCCTATTGAGAGTTACCCCTGGAAAATCTTTGAGAAAGACATCAGGAAACTTATTGACCACTCTGATTGACTGAACTATCGGAGTCTTAGATTTAGTGTCTTAGACCCTAACTAGATGATAGATGTACCCTTTGGAAATCAAATTTATAGCTTTAAGATAGGATATGAAATGACCTTTGAGAGATACTAAATTACCTCCCCACTCAAAGACTAACTTATATGAAAACTGAAAATTCACCACTCGGGTGCAACAATCTATAGAGGTATAATAAGAATGGAGCCAATCTATACTAAGAATAAGGTCAAAGTCAACTATATCTAACTCTATTAGATCTGCTAACATGATTTTATGAAGGATAGTGATAGGACACTTTCTATAGATCTATTTAGCAACAACTGACTCACCCACTGGGGTAGAAACCAAGAAGGGCTCAGGGATCTTTTCAGGACTTATTTCAAAATTCACGGCAACTAATGGGGTCACATAGGAGAAATTAACCCAGAGTTTAATAGCACATAAACATCAAGATAAAAGATATGAAGCATACCAGTAATAATATCTGGTGAATCCTCTTACTCCTGATGAGATGTAAAGAATAAAATTAATTCTGGCGCTGACCACCACCGGTACTGGATGACGCACCTTGAGGAGGGATTGGAAGACCTAGAGGAGTTGGTGCATTAGTAGCTTGTGTCTAGGGATGAACATCTCTATTTTCCTGCTTAGCATGCAGACACTCTCTAATTTCATAACCCAACTTACCACAACCACAACAACCCTTCTGTCCAGCCAAGCACTCTCCAAGATAATTTTTACCACACTTAGCACATGGAGGATAACTGGTCCTTCTACTCACACAATTCTGAGATCTAGACATAGAAGACTTACCCCACTACTCCTGCCTAGCTCTGGGAGCGGGAGTACTAGCTGAAGATGGTGCTGGTATAGATGAATGATTCTAAAACTGGGAATGATTCCCCCCTCCAGACCTAGTCTGGCCATACTTAAACTTCCTTGTTCTAGCCCTTTTATTACTTATATCTCTTCCCTTTAACTTATCTACCTCAGTCTGTTGAGCATGAATTATCAACCTAGCAAGACCCATGTCTCCAATAAGCATGGCAGTCCTACAACTCATTGACTACCAATCTAGATACTCCAGTAACAAACTTACTCATACTTGCCCTAGGATCAGCCATCGTATTAGAGGCATACTTGGACAATTGATTAAACTTAAGGCAATAATCCTTCACTGTCATTGAGCCCTGCCTTAAAATCACAATCTTCTCTATCTTAGATTCTCTTATCTCATGCAAAAAGAACCTGTGTAGAAATGCATCTCAAAATACCTGCCAACTTATAGGAGTTGTATTCTAACCTTTACCATTATTCCACATAACTACCTAGTCATATGCTACATCCTTTAATCTATAGGATGCCAACTCTACACTTTCCTCTACAGAAACATGCATAATCTGGTGATCTTCTTTACCTCATCTAAATAAAACTATGGGTCCTCACCTACTTTCAAACCTAACTCTGGTGCATTCATTCTCATGAAATCTCTAATTCTGGCTGCTGCTAAATCACCATTCTACTGAAGTAGAACTGCCGCCTGATGGTTGCTATGAATATTAGAAGTTACATATTGGGCTAACACCTGAAAGGTAGTCTTGAATTCAGCATGAGATACATTCTCATTCAAGGGGTTAGCAGACTAGGGTGGCTTGCTATTATTTCTGCGGGCGTTAGCTCGACAAGGAGGCATGTTCAACTATCACGTTAGAGCATGAGTTAAAAGCAGATAGAGATACTGTAAGCATGATAGATCATGAAAGAAAGAGATGATTTCCTAAGAACATCCCGTAGCCTCTTGCTCATAAATATGGTGTGCTTCACATCCATGATCAAGACTCTACATAACGCGACTTGTTTGACTCCCTAGGACTCTTATAAACTTGGCTCTAATACCAAGTTTGTAATGCCCTAAAACCTTATCTCGAGATGTCACACGGTGATCAACACTAGGAGTAGGCATAAGCTAACCCTGTCTGCCTTCTACTAAATCTAAATCTCATAATAAGGGGAAATATAGATTTAAAATCATACTAAATGTGAAAATCCATCTGAACTAACTGAGAATATCTGAATGATAACATATGAAATAATAGACTTAAGAGCCTGGATAATCAAAACTGAATTATCTAAATTATATCTAGAAGTCTGACAAGCCTCTACTACTAATATCTAGAGAGCTACCGGGACAAGTCCCCAGCTAACTCGGACTGTCCAAAAATACTAAATCATTAAATCAGTTAAGTTGAAAATAAATTGAATGACTAAGTCCCCAAACTATGAGGGTTCACCAACTGACGAATGTAGATGGAGATGCTTGAGATCACTCACGCTGCAGTAACTGAGCACCTGAACCTACATTATGAGACAATGTAGCATATAAATGTATATATGGATCAGTACTTTGAGGATGTACTGAGTATATGAGGGTGAAATGCATACGTAAAAATAGTATATCAATCATCATCATCATTTGTAAAATAGTGCATGCCAAATGTAAATGACTCACATAAGCTTGAGTAACTGAGAAACTGGTCTGTAATCACGAGTAGTAAAATATATTGAATAAATCTAGTGAGTCACAAAATTTAGTTCTAAAAGCTGTACTAGTGATCTATCTATATATTATGTTGTCTAAGTGTAGAAAGGACTCACTTCTGTATCCGAAATTTGAAAGCTGAAATCTATAGCTAATGTCATTCTGCAAAGCATAATCTGAATAAAGTTGTGAGCCTTTACACTTACTTTTCTAAAATCTTTTCTGTAGTTTTTTTTCTTTTAGGGAAAATACTTTATCCGAAGGAAATTCTTTTAAAGCTTTTCATTACTAGTAGGAAGGTTTTTCTAATCGACATAAACCATGTGAGCTAACATGGAGTCCAATGTCTTGTTCCCCTATTGGAAAAACCACATGATGGGGAGAGGTGTCATACTCTTGCCAAGGACTATAACCTAATCTAAGTGATCATACTTGTAACTGTCATCCATATAGAAGTGGGAATAATATGTACCTACGTTGGCTACATAGTTCTGTGGAAGATAGGGCACACTAATCCCACACTACCCGCTTGGTGCTAAATACTACTCCCTTTAATAAGTATGCTCATTCTTTTGGAAATCCACTTTAAAAACTAGCATAAGGGTTTATTTTAAAACCAGTTATGCATTTATCTGATTCAATCTGTAAATAAAGCTATTCTGAGTTCTGTAATCTATAATAAATCTATAAAGTGGATTCTGAATCTCATCTGAGTATCAAAAGACAAATCTTTACTAAAAATCTAAAAATAAACTGATCCTTTGATGCTTAAAGCATAATCGTTCTTGAAATAACAATATTCAATTAGGGCTTTATGACCCATGCATCAATCTAATGTCAAAACGTCATAATAATCATGCTTGGTAATGAAAACAATGATAATTCATCTCAAAATCTAGAAATTACTGCGATAGGCTTGAAAATATAAAAAATAATCATGCAACAACTTCTAAAACACTTGAAATCTTATAATTTTGCAATTAGCAATAATGGGTATGAGCCCTAATTCAAATATTATGTATAATCATTCAAAGTCATGTAAATTTGATATAAAAACTTGGTTTTGGGCACAAAGAAGAAAGAGGATCCTTGTTCATAAACCCCACATACCTTAATTGATGAAATCTCTAAGAAATCTTTGAACTTGAATCTTTATTTGAGATTTTGAGGATAAATTCTTGATTATCTTTATTTGGGAATCCTCAATTTTGAGTTTTCTTGGAGAAAAAATGGAGGAATTTGATTTCTTGGAGAGTAAGCATTGAGCTCTAAGGTTTTGCTTTGAGAGAGAATGGATGAAAAATAAGCATAATAGGCTTAGAATGGGTTTAATCTTGTGTTATTCACGAATTGGGGGCTTGGGAATTGACTAAAGTAACCCTTTTAAAATTTAATCAGAACTAGAAATAAGTCAAATTTTCTGATTTAACATGCCACCGTGATGTGCCACTATCACGGTGGCTCACTGAAAATTGACAATTGGGAAATTGGACATCACTGCGATGCGCCACCATTGCGGTGAGCCATTGGAAAAGGATAAATGAGACCTGAAATTTTATCACAATGTGGGGTAATCGCGGAGGTCCACTGGATTTTGACGATTGCCATTTTGGCATCCATCGCGACGCAGTGCTCTTTCAATTGGGATACTGCTTTACTAAAATCGCCATAACTTTTCAATCGAGTATCGGATTTGGGTGAAATTGGTATCGATGGAAAGATAATTGAATTTCCCACACAATGGAGAGTCTAAATCTATAAAGTTCTATATGTAATAAAAGTTATACATTTTTAAAGATAGTCTTTGACATTATAGAAACAAAAATAAGCTAGGAAAAGTATGGGGTATTACATCATACTATAAGGAGGAATAACGATAGGCTTGGTGTCCGACTCAACATAAATAGAAAAATCAAAATCTCAATCCGAAGGAATACTAAGCTAGTACTTAGGGAATATGTCCATAAACTCATAGACAATATGGACAAAATCCAAGGAAGGAGGTGAAACAACAATGGTGTCACGAATATGAGACAAGTATGAAAAACATTCCCTCTCGATCAATTTATGAGCCTAAACATAACATATAATCCTCTTAGGACCCGAATAAAGTGCACCCTTCTAAGCTATCCTTGGCGCACCCGACGAAGCTAAAGTCACAGTCTTGGCAAAATAATCTAAGACAATATGATATTAAGCTAACTAATCCATGCCTAAAATAATATCAAAATAGACCATGTCTAACACAAGAAATTCTACCAAAGTCTCACGTATGACAAAAGTCATAGCACAAGATCGGTGCACCGATCCATCACTAAAGAATTACCTATCGGGATAGTGTAACACCCTGTATTCCCTAATATAATTTAAGTCCTAGTGCATGAGTATTCGTATATAAAATTATTGAAACACTTGTTATTTTTCAGTTTAAAGCTTTTTATTGCGTAGGAAATTCAATTAGCTTTCCAACGATATAAAATTCGCCCAAATCCGATAACCGGGTAAGAAAATATGGCCATTTTAAGTTCCATTCATTAAACACCATCATTTTAACACTCAGCATGTCATGTAGGCATCCTAAATGACAATTGTCGATTTCCAGTGTGGCTATATGATCATGGTGCATCGCGGAGCAGGCCAATTTCCCAATTGTCAATTTTTAGTGGGCCTCCGCAATCATGGTGCGTCGCAGATGTGGCCAAAATAGCCTTCCAAGGCTTACCGCGATTGTGGTACGTCGTACCGTCTGTCTAGGTCCCATTTATCCCTTTTTCAGTGGCTTGGCGCGATGGTGGCGCATCCCGCCAAGGCTAAAAATCGGGATGGTCAGTTTTCAGCTTCTATTTTTAAATTCGTTTAATGGTATTTGGGTCTTTTTTCATGACCCTAATTAACTTAAAACATGAAATTTAACCCCTAAACACCTTAAGTAGTTATCATTATTCAATTCTTCCTCAAAATAATGATCTCCTTTTCAAGAACAAGAAACCCTAGCTCTCAAATTTAAGGCAATTTCTCAAGAACCCTCCATCAATCCTTCCAAATTCATCATCCCAGGTATGTTAGATGTTCATCCATGGATTCCTTTCATCCATGGAGCTCAAGTAACCTTTTTAATTGTAAAGTTATGATCTTTTTATGTTATTTGATTTTAAATCATGATTTCGTCCATTAATCTCTACGAACTTTGATTTAATACCATGCTTTAATGAAGTCATTATTATTATTTGATTCCTTATGTTTTAGTGTCATCATTTATTAAATTAAATCATGACTTAGTGTTTTCCATGATAATTTTATGTCAATAATGCTGGTCCTTTAGCATCTCTATGATTATTTTAAACCATGAACTATAAGTATTTGATAAAATGCCTACAAGAGCAATTGATTTAATAAGAGTCTTCATGCTATGCCCTTCAATGTTTTAGTGTCATGGTACTACTATTGTTTTGAGTCCTGGGGTATTGAATACCCGAAATCGTAGCTTTTTATTCAATGTTGTCTCAGTATCTTCAGAATAACTTCAAATTATATCATTAGCATTATAAGAACAGTCAGTTAAACTCAGAATAGTCTAGCATTTCAGTGTCATTCAGATGGGAGTAGGATTTAGCACCGACCGAGTGTAGGGATGGCGACTTTCCCGTCAGATAGGCAGAGTCATTAGTAGCAGTCCCTATACTCCAGAACTATGTAGCCAGCATACGATATGAGTAGTCACCCGTCAAATTAGGCTTGACTATCTCACAGGTGTCACCCATCAGTTCAGGCTTGACATCCTTAGTCCTTAGGACATAATATTAATTTAGTGGATCCACACAGCCAACATTAGTACCCGTGGCATGGTATTAACACCTTTCCAACTGGGGTTACAGGTTGGACCCCGATTAGCTCAAATTGGGGAATGTCTGTTAGATGATACCTCCCACAGTTTCAGATATAGTCTCAGTTCCAGTTCAGTTTTTCAGTCTTAGTATTACTTGACCAAAGCATAAAGATTTCAGTTAATTTCAGTATTTTAGTTTGCAGATTTCATCCAGTTCATGTCATATGCTTGGTCACGTATCCTCAGAGTCTAGAGATTTTCATGTATTTTACAGACTTTCATGCATGTTCAGTATCTACAGATTTTATGTTCTCTATTCAGTATTCCATGCTTTACATGTGTGTTCAGATAGATCATTACTCCTATTCATGAAACTTTACATGTTAGCCTACCTCATTTAGCATACCAGTATATTCAAAGTACTGATCGTATACCTTTCTTTTGTGCTTGATATCTCATATCATAGGTGCTGACGCTCAGTTCTCGGATTGTACTTAGTCCCTTAGATTCTCAGCAGTACAGTGGCAGTGGTGAGTCCTCATCACCTGAGGATAGACTATCTTATTTCATGTCTTTATTTTAGTAGTTAGTAGAGTTAGTTGGGGGCTTGTCCCATCAACTCTCAGTCAGTTAATCTTAGAGGCTTTTTAGACATTACAGTTAGTTAGTTGTTTATTTTATTAGTACTTTATCAGATTCTAACAGTCGTTTTTCCTAGATTGATATTTCAGTTTAAATTTAGATATTTAAAACCTTTTTTCACTTCAGTTATTCTTTGCATTCATGGTTATATTATTCAGTACTCACATCATGTACCAGCTCATAGGTTAGCTTGTGGTCTCTCGAGACCGTAAGTACCGTGTAACGACTAGGGGTAGTCTCGGGTCATTATAAATTTAGTATCAGAGCCTAAGGTTTTAAAGTGTCCTAGAAAGTCCAAAGGCCACACTGAGTAGAGTCTTGTGCATGGGTGTGTTGCGCGCTACACTTATAGACGAGAGGCTACAAGGTGTTTAGGAAAAATTTTTCCTTATTTCAGTATTCATGTCATGTGAGTGAGCATGAACTCAAGTTAAACTCTTTGTCTAATTTATTTCCTCCTTCCATTTATATAATATGTCTCCCAAGAAGAACAGAAGAAGAATAGAAACTCAGCCAGCCCTTCAGCCCATCCAGGCAGATCCTCTGGATGAGCATGCCTCTCATACAGAATTCAGGGCTGCCTTCACTGCTCTAGCATACTCCGTACCAGCATAGAATGAATAGCCAGCCACTGTTCTGGCCAACCCAGTGGCCAATACTACTACAACTAGAATTCAGGATTTCACCAGGATGAATCCTCCTTCTTTTACGGGATCCAAGTCTGAAAAAGATCCACAGGAATTCTTAGATATAGTTCAGAAGGTCACGGATGCTATGGGGGTGACATCTAGTCAGAGTGTCGAGTTGGCTGCATATTAATTGTAGGATGTAGCCGATACTTAGTTTAAGCAGTGTAAAGTTGATAAAGGTATTGATGCAGGGCATATAGAATGGGAAGAGTTTGCCATGACTTTCTTGGACAAATTCTTTCCATTGGAGTTGAGAGAGGCCAAAGTGTTGGAGTTCATTAATTTAAGGCAAGGCAGAATAAGTGTGAGGGAGTATTTTCTCAAGTTCACTCCATTAGCTAGATATACTCCTCATGTGGTGGCTGACAGTAGGTCCAAGATGAGTAAGTTTGTGTCTGGCATATCTGATAGTGTAGTCAAGGATTGTAGGATTGCAATGCTGATTAGTGAGATAGACTTGTCTAGACTGATGGTCCATGCTCAACAGATAGAGGAGCAAAAAATTAAGAAAAGGGAGAGAGAAAACAAGAGATCTAGAATGGGTAGTTTTAATTTCACTCAGCCAAAGTCAAAAGGTGGTAACCGTCCTCAGTTTTATCAAAGGTCTTCAGCCCCAGTACCTTCTTCAGCCAGTGCCCCAGTACCCAAATTCAGAAACGACAATAGGGATAGGGCACCAGACTCTAATTCCTAGGTCAGTGTTAGCAGTGCTCATACCAATTCTTTATGTCAAAAGTATGGCAAACACCATCAGGGTAAGTGTAGAGCAGGTAGTGATGTGTGCTTTAGGTGTGGCAAGCCAGGCCATCAAATTTGGGAGTATTGGGTAGTTACTCAGAAGGGTAAGGATGCGCGCTAATAGGGCCAGTCCCATCAGTTGTCAGTTCTATTCGGCCGCCCAACTCAGCAGGGTACCGCTTCCAGTGCTACCAGTGGTTAGCGTCCGAACAGATTATATGTTCTTCAGTCCCTCCAAGATCAGAAAAATTCTCCTGACGTAGTTACTGGTATGTTGTAGGTCTTTCACTTACATGTTTATGCTTTACTAGACCCTGGAGCTTCTCTTTCTTTTGTAACTCCATATATAGCTATCAATCTCGAAGTCAGTCCTAAAACTCTAGCAGAGCCCTTTTCAGTGTCTATCCTAGTAGGTGTTTCCATTATAGCCAGGCAGGTATACAAGAACTGTCCGATCACAATATCTAAAAAAGTTACCTCAGTTGATCTCATGGAGTTAGAGATGACAGATTTTGACGTCATTCTCGGTATGGATTGGATCCACTCATGATATGCCTCAGTTGATTGCAGAAATAGAATAGTTCATTTTTAGTCTCCAAATAAATCAGTCCTTGAATAGAAGGGTAGTACTACAACTCTTAAGGGTCAATTGATTTTGTACGTTAGATCCAGAAATATGATATCGAAGGGGTGCATTTACCATCTCGTGCGAGTTAAAGAATCTAACTCAGAAACTCCTACTCTTGAGCCAGTCCCATTAGTAAAAGAATTCTCAGATGTGTTTCCTGAAGATCTTTTTGGAGTTCCTCCCGAAAGGGAAATTGACTTTGGAATAGACCTTCTCCCAGATACTCAGCCTATGTCTATTATGCCATACAGAATGGCTCTAGCTGAACTTAAAGAATTGAAAAAATAGTTGAAGAATCTCTTAGATAAGGAATTTATCAAACTCAGCATCTCCCCATGGGGCGCACCTATTCTATTCGTGCGTAAGAAAAACAGTTCTCTCAGAATGTGCATAGACTACCGTTAGTTGAACAAGGTCACAGTCAAGAATAAATATCCACTTCCTAGAATCGATGAATTGTTCGAAAAACTTCAGGGTGCCAGTTACTTTTCCAAGATAGACCTCAGATCAAGCTATCATCTGTTTAGAGTTAGAGAATATGACATTCCAAAAATAGCTTTTTGAACTCGGTATAGTCACTTCGAATTTCTAGTCATGTCCTTTGGTCTTACAAATGCCCCAACATCCTTCATGAACTTATGAACCATGTGTTCAAGAATTACTTAGACATGTTCGTCATAGTCTTCATTGATGACATCCTTGTTTACTCCCATAGCAAAAATGAGTATGCAGACCACCTCAAAGTAGTGCTTCAAACTCTTAGAGCCCATTAGTTGTTTGCTAAATTTAATATGTGTGAATTCTAGCTAAGATCAATGGCATTTCTTGGTTATATTATTTCTGGTGATGGCATTAGAGTTGATCCTCAAAAGACCGAAGCGGTGATAAACTGGCCTAGACCCATCTCTCCATCATATAGCTGGAGTTTCTTAGGTTTTGCTAGCTATTATTGCCGGTTTGTTGAAGGTTTGATTTTTTCTATTGCATACCCCATGTACAGATTGACTCAAAAAAAAGTTAAGTTTTAGAGGTCAGATTCATGTGAGAAAAGTTTTCAGGAGTTGAAGACTCGACTCACCTCAGCCCCAATTCTTACTCTACCAGACGGTTCAGATGGTTTTGTCATGTATTGTGATGCATCTAAAGTAGGTTTGGGTTGTGTCCTCATGCAGAGAGATAAGGTCATAGCCTATGCCTCCAGACAACTTAAACCCCGTGAGAAGAATTATCCAACTCATGATCTTGATCTAGTAGCTATAGTGTTTGCCTTAAAGATTTGGAGGCATTACTTGTGTGGGGTGCATGTAGATGTATTCACAGATCACAAAAACCTTCAGTATGTGTTCTCTCAAAAAGATTTGAATTTGCGTTAGAGAAAATGGTTAGAGTTATTAAAGGATTATGACATGAGCATTCTGTATTATTCGGGCAAGGCCAATGTAATGGCTGATTCTCTCAGTAGAATGTCCATGGGTAGTGTAGCTCATGTTGAGGATGGTAAGAAGAAGTTAGCTCAGGAAGTCCATCAGCTTGCCCGACTAGGTATCCATTTACTTAATTCAGTAGAAGGTAGTGTGCGGGTGTAGAGTAGCTCAGAGTTATCTCTAGTTTCTGAGGTGAAAGAAAAGCAGGAGGGAGATGCCAGTCTAGTTAAGTCAAAAGATTCAGTCAGAGATAAAAAAATAAAGGTTTTCTCCCAAGGGGGAGATGGTGTTCTGCGTTGTCAAGGTAGATTGTGTGTGTCTTGTGTAGATGAGTTGAGGCAATAAATTATTGTAGAAGTGTATGGTGCGTGCTACTCTATTCATCCAAGGGCCACTAAGATGTATCATAATTTGTAGGAGATCTATTGGAGGAGTGAGATGAAGAGAGATATTGCAGAGTTTGTAGCTAAGAGCTCTACATGTCAGCAAGTTAAGGTTGAGCACCAGAAACCTAGTGGGTCCATACAGGAGTTCAGTATTCCCATGTGGAAATAGAAGGAAGTGAACATGGACTTTATGATAGGTTTGCCTCGTACTCGCCATCAACATGACTCTATTTGGGTTATTGTAGATAGGATGACTAAATCAACTTATTTCTTGACAATCCATACCTCTTATTCAGCCGAGGACTATGCCAATATCTATCTCAGATAGTTGGTTAGGTAGCATGATATTCCTTTATCTATTATCTCAGATAGAGGTACTCAGTTTACCTCTTACTTCAAGAAAACATTCCAAAAGGGTCTTAGTACCCAAGTCCACCTTAGTACAGCCTTCCACCCTCAGACAGACGGTCAAGCAAAAAAGACCATTCAGACTCTTGAGGATATACTGAGAGCATGTGTTGTTTATTTCAAGGGTAGTTGGGATGATCGTTTGCCTTTGATTGAATTCGCATACAATAATAGTTATCATTCCAGTATCCGTATGGATCCATTTGAGGCTCTTTATGGTAGGAGATGTAGATCTCTAATTGGTTGGTTTTAAGTAGGTGAGGCGGCAGTAGTAGGGCTTGACTTAGTGTTTGATGCTTTGGAAAAGGTTCAGTTGATCAGAGAAAGACTTAAGGCTTCCCAGAGCCGACAGAAATCGTATGCAGATATGAGAAGGAAGGATCTCGAGTTTGAGGTCGGTGATCTTGTGTACTTGAAAATCTCTCCCATGAAGGGAGTGAAGAGATTCAGCAAGAAAGGGAAACCCAGTCCCCGATATATCGATCCCTTCAGAATTCTCAGTCATTTTAGAAAGGTAGCTTACGAGCTAGAGTTTCCTTCAGATTTAGCCTCAGTACACCCAGTGTTCCATGTCTCATTGTTGAAAAAAGTGTATTGGTGATCCAGTTGTAGTTGTTCCCTTAGAAAGTAAGATATTCAGAACAGTCTTTCCTTTGAGGAAGATCCAGTCAAAATTCTTGATCATCAAGTTCATAGAATAAGGAACAAAGAAGTTTCACTAGTCAAAGTTCTTTGGTGGAATCAGTTCGTTGAGGGAGCCACTTGGGAAGCAGAAGTAGATAAGCGAACATAGTACCCTCATCTTTTCTCCGCAAATCCAAATTCAGTATAAGGTACCAAATCTTCTTAAGATTTTTCTCTATAATACTCAGTTTCAGTTGCACATCATGTTCATGTTAGTCGTGCATTCATAAATCAGTTCAGTCATACATTTTGTGCATCATACATGTATATTTAGTGTGTAAGATCAGTCTATCAGTTCCCTTAGCTTAACCAATTTTATTCAGGGACGAATGATCCCAAGGGAGAGATATTGTAACACCCTGTATTTCTGTAGCATAATCTAAGTCCCAGTGCATGAGTATTCATATATAAAATTTTTGAAACATTTGTTATTTTTTAGTTTAGATCCTGCTATTGCATAGGAAATTCAATTAGCTTTCTAACGATATAAAATTTGCCTAAATCCGATAATCGGGTAAGAAGTTATACAAATTTTAAGTTTTGGTCGTTAAACACCATCATTTTAACCCTCAGTGTGTCGCTTAGGCAGCCCAAATGACAATTGTCAATTTCCACTATGGCTCTGCAATCATGGAGCGTTGCGGAGTAGGCTAATTTCCCATTTGTCAATTTTCAGTGGGCCTCCGCGATCAAGGCGCATTGCGGAGATGGCCAAAATGGCATTCCAAGGCTTACCGAGATACTAGCGTATCACGTCGTCTGTCCATGTCCCAGTTTTCCCTTTTCCAGTGGCTTGGCATAATGGTGGCGCATCGCGCCAAGGCCAAAAATTGGGATGGTCAGTTTTCAGCTTCAGTTTTTAAATCCGTTTAAGGGTATTTGGATCTTTTTCCACGGCCCTAATTAACCTAAAACATGAAATTTAACCTTTAAACATCCTAAGTAGTCATGATTATTCAATTCTTCTTCAAAATTAAAGATCCCCTTTCCAAGAACAAAAAACCCTAGCTCTCAAATTCAAGGTAATTTCTCAAGAACCCTCTATCAATCCTTCCAAATTCAGCATTCCAGGTATGTTAGATGTTCATCCATGGATTCCTTTCATCCATGGAGCTCAAGTAACCTTTTTAATTGTTAAGTTATGATCTTTGTAAGTTATTTGATTTTAAATCATGATTTCATCCATTAATCTCCATGAACTTTGATTTAATACCATGTTTTAATGAAGTTATTGTTGTTATTCGATTCCTCATGTTTTAGTGTCATCATTTGGTGAATTAAATCATGACTTAGTGTTTTCCATGATAATTTCATGTCAATCATGCCGGTCCTTTAGCAACTCTATGATTATTTTAAACTATGAACTTCAAGTATTTGATAAAATGCCTACAAGAGCAATTGATTTAATAAGAGTCTTCATGTTATGCCCTTCAATGTTTTAGTGTCATCTACTACTATTGTTTTGAGTCCTGGGGTATTGAATACCTGAAACTATAGCTGTTTATTCAATGTTGTCTCAGTATCTTCAGAATAACTTCATATTATATCATGAGCATTATCAAATCAGTCAGTTAAACTCAAAATAGTCTAGCGTTTCAGTGTCATCCAGATGGGAGTAGAATTTAGCACCGACTGAGTGTAGGGATGGCGAATTCCCTGTCAGATAGGCAGAGACATTAATAGCAGTCCCTATACTCCAGAACTATGTAGCCAGCATACGATATGAGTAGTCACCTGTTAGATTAGGCTTGACTATCTCACAGGGGTCACCCGTCAGTTCAGGCTTGACACCCTTAGTCCTTTGGACATAATATCAATTTAGTGGATCCACACAGCCAACCTTAGTACCCGTGGCATGGTATTAACACCATTCCAACTAGGGTTACAGGTTGGACCCCGATTAGCTCAAATTGGGGAATGTCTGTTAGATGATACCTCCCACAGTTTCAGATATAATCTCAGTTACAGTTCCAGTTCAGTTCTTCAGTCTTAGTATTGCTTGACCAAAGCGTACAGATTTTAGTTAATTTCAGTATTTTAGTTTGCAGATTTCATCCAGTTCATGTCATATGCTTGGTCACGTATCCTCAGAGTCTAGAGATTTTCATGTATTTTATAGACTTTCATGCATGTTCAGTATTTACATATTTCATGTTCTCTATTCAATATTCCATGCTTGACATGTGTGTTCAGATAGATCATTACTTCTATTCATGAAACTTTACATGTTAGCCTACCTTATTTAGCATACCAGTACATTCAAAATACTGATCGCATACATTTATTTTGCACTATGATGTCTCATATCATAGGTGCTGACGCTCAGTTCCCGAATTGCACTTAGTCCCTCAGATTCTCAACAGTACAGTACCAGTGGTGAGTTCTCATCACCCGAGGACAGACTATCTTATTTCATATTTTTATTTCACTAGTCAGTAGAGTTAGTTGGGGGCTTGTCCCATCAACTCTCAGTCAGTCAGTCTTAGAGGCTTTTCAGATATTACAATTAGTTAGTTATTCAGTTTATCAACACTTTATCAGATTCAGACATTTATTTTTCCTAGATTTATATTTTAGTTTAAATTCAGATATTTAAAACCTTAAGGCACTTCAGTTATTCTTCCGCATTCATGGTTATATTATTCAGTGCTTACAGCTAGTACCAACTCAAAGGTTAGCTTATGGTCTTTCAGGACTGTAAGCACCATGTAATAACAAGGGGGTAGTCTCGAGTCGTTACAGATAGATACATGAATAGGCATGGAAGAGGCTCACTAACAAAATCAAACCCGAAGAAAAATACACATACACATAAGAGAAAGCCGATCCAGGATCAAATAATGTAGGTACAATTCTAAAACAAACGAGGATGATACTGGTAATCACAGCATCAGAAGCCTCTGTATCAGGTTTGGATGGTATAGTATAACACTGACCACGACCACCAAATACTTGGGTGGCCCCCGACCACCACCACGGGCTCTACCATCTTTACCTCTCACACCTCTGGTAGAATTCCTACGTCTCACAACTGAAATAGGAGTAGCCCCAATCACCCAACGGGGACAATCCCTGGCCACATAGCCAATATTATCACACATACAACAACCTCTATGTCCAACCTCAATACTAGAAGGTACAACTGATCCCGAACGGCTACCCTAAACTACTGAACTAAAAGATCCACCACCTGAACTATATAAGGATGTCACTGGCCTACCATGGTATCCATAAGAACCTCTAAAATCTCTGCCTCAAGAGGTCTGACTCCTGAACTCACCAAAATGTCGTGCCTTCCTGGCGCCTCCCTGAGATGCACTATACTCTGGAAATAAACCCCAAACACAACCATATGAGATGTAGTCAACTAAAGAGAAACATCCAAACCCTTCACAAACTTTGAAATCTTCATAGACTTAGTGGAAATGCTATCATAGGAATATCTAGACAAGGCATAGAAGCATGTCTCATACTCAGCAACTGTCATGCAGCCCTACTCTAAATGATCAAACTCGTCCTGCATTTGATCCCTCAAACTGTAAGGCATGAATCTCTCAAGAAAGGCATCAGCAAACTGATCCCATAACAATTCAGGAGCATCAAAAGGCCTACAACCAACAAATAATCTCTACCAATCTCTCATAGTATCTCTCAACTAATAATAGTATAAGCCACACCATCTGCGCAGAAAGAGTGAAACACAACTCAGAACACAAGTTATGAAAGAACTTTGTACAATAAAGAATAAAATGAGGGAAGTTTCAAAAAGACGTCCTATAGCCTCTCGAAGATAGATACGAATGTCTACGTACCGATCTGGGAGACTCTTTTAGAAATCTCATTTTTACACCGTTGAGACCAATAAAACCTGGCTTCCCTGATACCAATTTGTCATGACCCAAAAATGAGGGTCATGATGACACTTGTCGCGGCGTACCTTGGCAAGTAAGCCTATCATCCAAACTGATATAAAAAGAGGAAAAATAGAAATATCCCAAGGTAAGGCTTCTAGAATGAAGTTAAACTATATAACTAATCATAACAATGCAAAAAAAACTTATCCAAAATACCAATCATGGCCAAAACCAGGTGTCAATAGTGTGAAAACTACCAATACAATCTAGGAGTCAAATACATCAAAAAAATAACCACAAGGGAATAATATCTGTCTCTGAATACTTATAAAGACATAACTACTATAGAAAGATAGAGGTGAACTCTGGACACATAAATGTCCAACCGCTACCTTGGAAGCTCCAATAATCGCCCGAGTCAAGCAAACTAAGGCACACTCGAGCTAGGACCTATACTAAAAGGGCACAGTAGGCATGAGTATGGTCCATTTGTACTTAGTAGATATCATAGGCCAACCAAGCAAAGTAGTAAATAAAGCATACAAAATCTACACTAAGGGCACGTCACCTACAATCAAAAAATATCCTATAACGGTATCCCATACCGCTTGCATAAACAAGATCATCAAATACAAGTAAAAAAAGATAAGATAATTACATAGATGGCAAGTCAATACAACAACACAACATAATATAAACACAATAAAGTAAGTGCAATGTATAAGATGATGATGATGGTGATGATGATGATGCACGAGGTCATCGCACAACCTCCGAGATCATCGCACAATCCCCATATATACCTATGGAGCTAAAATTTCTCGACATAGGGATCCATGGAGGGTTCGTCAACTCGTATACAATCCACATATCTCATATCTCCTTTCTGGCACATTCCTTGAAAAGGGGTTTATAAGGTATTACAATATCTCCTCCCTGGCACATCCCTTAGGGAGGGTTTTCAAAAAAATATTGCCAATGTTACTCAGGTGTTGCCACGGTGGTATCATTATTTCATGAATGAGTATGATATGTGGATGTAATGCTCATAACCAATCACAAGGAGTATTTTCACAACCAACACATGATATATATCCACAAATAACCACAATGATATATTTTTACAACCATGTGAGTCAATATCCAGTCATTATTTTTGTTCATCCATGAATTTTAACTTATCTCATATGCCAATAAAGTATGAATATAATCACAATACATAAATGGTGACAAATTAATTATTTTAACAACACAATACATTATTAACATGTATTCAAGTCTATCAATATCAAATAGGACCTCACACAGTTACATATATCACATAATATCTCAATTTCAACGATTACATCACATATAGGCCCCCACACGGGAAAACACATGATTGACCATTTTTCATAATTATTTGACACCCTTAACATGTATTTTGTACCATCATTTACTATGCATCCCAGTCTGAAAGAGTTAAGTCATAACCTACCTCAAAAGCCGAAATCGGTCCGCTATACTTCGAACCAATGACCATACTTTTAACGAACAATCTTGAACTCCACTAAAAACATAAAATATGAAACCTACGCTTCAAAAAAAAACCAAAGACACTTATATTGACTATTTTTAGTTCGGAGTCAAAACGGACAACCAGAACAGGTTTCTAAAAAAGAAGGGAAAAATTAAAACTTTACTTTAAAAACATGTTTTCCATAGTTTTAGGAAACTACATCTAAAATCCCAAGTTAAATCGAGTCAAAACAAGGTTAAAATCAAATAAAAACTATTTTTGAGTTTTACTGGATAAAATATTTAAAATCTTAGTTAAAATCAAGAATTGATAAAAAAAAATTAGTAATTATAAGATAAAAACATTAGTCAAGTGAAAATGAGTGAAATTGGGGTTTAAAATCAAGCCCTAAGATTTTTGGGGTTTTGAAAAATTTATCGATAAATTACTAAGAAAAAAGTGAATTCTTGCTTTAAATCCATAATAAAATCAAGAGATAGACGTCAATCTAGATTTCCAAGCTTCACTTTCAAGTTGTCATACTCTTTTAAGATTTAACTCTAAAGAGGCAAGATGAAAAATGAGCAAAATGGACCCCAAAACTATTTTAATAGTGCAGAAAATCTGCACTAACAAGGAAAATTCGTTGTTTTTTTAACTTTTAACCACACTAAATTGACGTCCCAAACGCGCTGACAAAGTTCTATTTTTGAAAAGACATTGTTTTCAAAAAGTTGACCCCCAAAACTCAAAATTGTAATTTTCCAAACCAATAGTCGAAAGGAGATTTAAAAGTTATAAAATCACATCAAATATCTTACCACCCTAAAATTGACATTTCGAATCTTCTAGCTAAGTTGGATTTTCCATTAGAGGTCATTTTGAGCAAATATGAGTCCCACATTGGTAGTTCCAATTTTTCAACTTTCCAATCAATAGATCAAAATAAGATCGGCTGCATCGAAACTCGAACCAAAGGTCTATCTAGCCTAAAATTGATATTTTAGAGCTGATGGCATAGTCTATTTACCCATCTATTGCACGGATCAAAAGGTATTCTCATAAGTCTAAAATAAGGCTCTCGAAACCATCAAAAATCACAATATCATATAAATGGTACCAAAATACATCAAAAACCATGTCAATCACTGCCACACACCCAAAAATACCATAATGCAACTACGAAGAGGGGGTAAAATAGTTAATTCATATAAAATCACAAATTTTACATATTTTATCAAATTTTTGATCGTTACAATATGATTTATCTGTTGCAAATCTCTTATAAATTATTATTTGATTTTAATATATCTATTTTTATGTATAGATTACGCATCTCTGGCTTGTACCTTTTGAGAAAGAGTTGGAGAAACCTGTCTTTTTTACTCTAAGTATTGATGAAACAAAATCAGATCCAAAGATGGACTTAATAAAGAAAGAATTTATTGGAGCAACAACCATCAAAAGAGATGCAACTAAGGAAGGTCAATTTTTTCTTATTAAGCTTGTTTTTGAGGTTTTTGGTAATGCTGTAACAGATTTGGATGCTGATGGTAATGATGGTGTTTATGATATTGTTGGTTCTGATGTTGGTATTGGAGATAGACTTGGTGAGACTGGTGTAGGGATGGTGATGAACATGTTTATAATGCTCATGAAATTTTATTTAAAAAATGAGTTGACCATGATGATAGTCATACTGGTGGTGGCTATGGTGGATATGATAGATATGGTGGATTCACCTTTTTCAGTGGGCATACCACCACTTTTGGTCCCTCTTCAAGCTCATATTCTGCATGCAAATGCCAAGAATACAAGGACAGACATGAAAACTTAATTAAAAGCATTGATGATATAACTATTTTTGCCAAGGAATTGATATCTAGGAGGGGTGTCATACCATTAAAAAAGTTGATAGATTCATTTACTCTATTGGAGGTTAAGAAGGGGGAAAACAATTTCAAAGTTCCTATCAGGTATTAAATTAAGGAAAAGTGCAATTCCTCTTTCTTCCACAATTGAGCAAGTTCAAGGGGCCAAACAAGAGCAGGGATAACTAAAGAAGGTGAATATCTATAAGTTGGTGAAAGACAACAAGAAGTCTAAGATGAACACACTGATCAGATCCAAAAAGGCTCAAGAAGTCTACTCTGTGTATGAATTTAGGCCAAAAGACTTACAAAACATAATAAATATGGAGCAGTAGTATGAGGACTGGGTAAGTTTACTTTATATAACCTTCTATCTATTCTATTTCTAACCTTTTAAGTCATCTATTACAATAGATTATCCATCTGTTGTATTAGTTTACAATAGATTGGGTAATATATTAATAGGTTCGGAGAACCTATGCAACAAATGACTCATCTACTGCAGCAGTCTATTCATCTGATGCATAAGTTGCAGTATATTGGTAATCTGTTAGCAAATTCAGAGAACCTATGTAATAGATGAACCAGATAGTGCAACAGATGACTCATCTATTGTATAAGTTATAGTAGATGGGTAATCTGTTAGCAGGTTCAGAGAACCTATGCAACCAATGGCCCATCTATTGTATCTTTTCAATTTTTATTATAAGTTACTCAATTATTTAAATTGTATTCTCATATTAGTATGTTGATGAAATTCTTTACCTCATGCGGGAGAGACACCTTAAATTCACAGAGTACTATGATCTTGGGTATAGGATCATAGACCTCAACTTCTACAATAACTTCTTAAGTAGGTACAACAAACTCAGCGAAGAAGCGACAACTCCTAGTGATAGATTAATTGAGGATTTAATTATTAAGTATGTATGGGATAAGAATATCATTGACTATTGTATAAGAAAGAGGTCATATCTAGGTGCCATGGATTGAATTAGGACAGGGGATTTTTGCAGTGATGAATTTGAAGAATAAACAATTATGACTGTTGAGATCCTCATGAATGAAGGAGTCATGAATGTTTACGACTGCAACATATCAGTATTTGAGGAATGTGAATTTTTTATTTGTATGGAGCTACTGTTGGAGTTGTTCCCAAAATTATTAAAGCAGAGTGGCATAATGAATCACTTGCCAAAAAAGTTGCACAGTGAAAGATGCTCTTTTGAAGGTTGAAAATAGGATCTTTCCAAAGATTGGACTGGTGTCTCATGCGGGTCATACTTGCTTGATTTATTAAGGATTTGCTAATCGACACTATTATGACAACTTCAATGACCTTATTGAATGACAACACAGTGACAAAGATGCAAGAGATTTGGGCTACTTGGGTAGCCTGTAAAAGTTTAAAGCCTTGATTTGGGTTATAATTTGTTTATCTAGATGTGTAACAATATTGTTAATGACAATATTTCATTTAGTATTTTAGTTAATTATACTATTTAATTGGTGATGACAATAGTTTGGTAATTTAAATTGAAGTCCATTTGTTTTGTCATGAATTTTAGTTTATTCTTAGATTTGAAAATTTATAAATTATTACTAAAAATAGATTACTAAGTCCAAGTATTGCAACAAATAAATTATCCGTTGCAGCAGATGACCTATCTATTGAAAATAATCAAATAGATATCGACATCTGATGTAAGTAATCAAATAGATGGGCCATTTATTTCAAGGGATGCATTATCAGTTGTAATAGATGTCTCATCTATTGAAAATAATCAAATAGATATAGACATCCGTTGAAAATTATCAAACAGATATAGACATCTATTACAATATAACAGATGGCTTGTCTATTGAATATAATCAAATGGATGAGTCATTTGTTTCAAAAGATGCATTATTAGTTGCAGCAAATGTCTTATCTATTGGAAATAATCAAATAGATATAGACATTTACATAATGCAATAGATAAATAACTTGTTGTAACAATGACTTATTTGTTGAAAATTATCAAACAGATAGAGACATCTGTTGCAACAGATGACTAACTTATTGTAATAGATGACTCATCTGTTAGAAATAATCAAACAGATAAAGACATCTGTTGCAATAGATGTCTATATATCGGTTTGATAATTTTCAAAAGATGAGACATCTTTTGCAACAGGTTATAATGTGTTGCAATAGGTTATACACTTAATTGGACATGTAATTACTATGAAGTTAATAAAAATTATAATTGAACTTATTAATTAAAATATAATTATAGTTAAATCGATATTATTATTAATCATGGTTTAATATGAATCATGTCACATCAAATTAGTCAATTTATCATTCTATTTAGGGTGAATACACTTAATTGGACATGTAATTACAATGAAATTAATTAAAACTGTAATTGAACTTATTAATTGAAAGATAATTATAGTTAAATTAATTTATTTATTACTAATCATGGTTTAATATGAAACATTTCACATTAAATTAGTCAATTGATCACTCTATCTGGGGCGAATAAACTTAATTGAACATGTAATTACTATAAAATTAATTAAAATTATAATTGAGCTTATTAATTAAAAGATAATTATAGTTAAATTAATTTTTTTTTTATTACTAATCATGGTTTAATATGAAGCATTTCACATTAAATTAGTCAATTGATCACTCTATCTGGGGCGAATAAACTTAATTGAACACGTAATTACTATAAAATTAATTAAAATTGTAATTGAGCTTATTAATTAAAAGATAATTATAGTTAAATCAATTTTTTATTACTAATCATGGTTTAATATGAAGCATTTCACATCAAATTAGTTAATTGATCACTCTATTTAGGGCAAATACACTCAATTAGACATGTAATTTCTATAAAATTAATTAAACTTATTAATTCAAAGATAATTATAGTTAAATCAATTTATTTATTACAAATCATGGTTTAATATGAAGTGTTTCACATCAAATTAGTCAATTGATCACTATATTTAGGGTGAATACACTTAATTGGACATGTAATTACTATGAAATTAATTAAAATTCTAAATGAACTTATTAATTGAAAGATAATTATTGTTAAATCAATTTATTTATTACTAATCAAGGTTCAATATGAATTATTTTGTATCAAATTAGTCAATTGATCACTTTATTTAGGGAGAATACACTTAATTGGACATGTAATTACTATGAAATTAATTAAAATTATAATTGAACTTATTATTGAAAGATATTAAATTTATTTATTTATTACTAAACATAATTTAATATGAATCAGTTTGCATAAATTAGTCAAACAAATCTAGATATATTTTGCAACGGATGAAAACCTATTGCAACAGTTGACTCATCTGTTGAAAATTATCAAACATATAAAGACATTTATTAAAACAAATGATTTATTTATTGAAAAAAATCAAAACGAGTCTTGCAAGTTGTTTGATTTCTTTGCAATAGATGATTCATCCGTTGGAAGAAATAAAAATAAGTTTTGCTAATTATTTAATTTCTTCAAACAGATGACTTATCTATTATATAGATGGGTTATCTATTGAAAGAAATCAAAATAGGTTTTCAAGGGGTTTGATTTTTTCCAACAGATGATCTATCTGTTGCAACAGATGAGTCATCTATTGGAAGAGATCAAAAAAGTTCTTCAAGAGGCTTGATATCTTCCAACAAATGAATCACCTATTGCAACAGATGGGTCATTTGATGGAAATAATTTTATACTATATTGTATTGATTTAATTTCCTATTACCTTATTTTTGTCGATGCACAAATTAATTATTAGATCATAAATAAAAATATATTTTATATAGTAAATAACATACATTACCAATAATGAGTTAAAATTATCAAGTTCATAACTAAACCAACAACAAAACTATTTACTCTTACAATAATTATTGTGGATTTTGATTCGGGCATGTAGTTCTTTTATGGCCAACCGTCTTACATGTGAAGCACTAATATTTTCTTGTTGGAAATAGTTCTCTGACTCCACACCTACTCTTCATTCGTCTTCTTCCTTTGGTGATCATATGAAGGAGGTATTTCTCTATTCATAATCTCTACAGGAGCAATCCAAGAATCTTCAGGAGGCACCATATTAGTATCCTCATAATATGTAATTATGTATTTTTCCACCGGATAATATAATGATGAGTATTCATAAATTTGATTTCCAAATGTGCACCATATTGGGCTCGAAGCGCTGTCATAGCCTATGGATAAGGTATTTTTTCAAAGTCAAAACTTTTACATATACAAGTTCTTCTTTGAAGATCGACCGTGGCAACATCACCATGACCCTTGATACTGAACTTGTAATTGGTTATTTGACGGGTCAATAACTTATTCTCTGAATTGATGTACTTTGATATTTGTTTTTGCATTAAAGGAAAAAGTTTGTTTGGTGAGTTGACCAACTCCATATGCCTCTCGTGCAAAAAATTTGCCAACCTCATATTTATTTCATCAACAATAAGAAATTCTCTTTCAACGTCATACATGCATTCACCGGTTCAGCAAAATTTGATGTCATAATATTGTACTTATTAGAAAAAATCACTTAGTAAGACATAGTATTACAATAAATTCAAACAAGACATTAAATATATAATAATATACCTATTTTCCAAATAAAATGTCCTGCTAAATCTGCCGAATCCAACACATTCGAAAAGTTTGGCTACCTTGGGTACCATATCCCTTATTTGATAGAATTGGTCAAAGAACTCAACTCCATCATATGTTTTTGCTGCTTTATAAAATGAGACACGACCTTTGAATTGTGATAGTTATTTTGAATACGTTTCCCAAAGTGCCTATGCAAAAAACATAGTGAGCTAAATGGTAGATAATTGAAATTATCTTTTGAATACATGGATGTCTATCATACATAACTTATTGATATCATCTACATAGCATCCTATTTTTTCCAAAAGATATTGATATGAGGCATCACATTCCTTATCTGCTACACAAAAAAACCATTAAAAAGATATGATTCTCTGCATCCTGTGCCACCGCTTGTAACAAAACTCCATATTGCTCTTCAATAATATCCCGTTGTTGGATATGACTTTTCTTATTTATTGATAATCAAGAATCCAAGATTCATAGGCTACAGAAAAGCACTTGAAACTTCTATTATCATCAACCTGCAATGTCGTCTTACTTTCTGGATTTACGAACTCAAGCATATAATAAAGCACTGCATATTCGTGCTCATGTATTATCCTAACCAAAAAACTTTTCCATATTGGTGCATTTATAAATCTTTCAATAACTCACCTTACAATCCAATTCTGTATGAATTTGATTTGTCATATTTCTTATAGACGGGCCTTTGTCATTGGGAAAACTATTTTTGAAGTAATAACCGATGATCTTTGTTGTGGCATACTGATTATTACTCGTAATATGCTTTGAACCATATGTGTGATACTTTTCATAAGTTCTAATGCAGAATCTGTCAGAACTTATGAACTTCACAGCCCTCAACAACCACTTGCATTTCTAATGTGCACATCTTAAACAATATATATTCTTGAGTCTAAAATATTTTTTCTAGCAAGCAATATGTAATGAAATGACTAGTTCTTCCTTGTTATTGAATGTCATTCTCTTGTAAAACCCTTTTTCATCATCTTAAAGATTGCTCGATTGTTTAATTGAGAACTACACATTGTATTGCCCGCAATAATGGGCGTAGGTGTTTGGTCCTCCTTCACTTTATCTCCTTTCTCATCATCTAAAATATTTATGTCCACAACATCCAATTTATCATTAAAAATATCTTGTTGTTCTTGTTTTAAGTTCTAATTCTCTATCATTTTTTCAACCACGTACACCCTTAAAATGGGCCTAGCTGCATTACTCAGATAAGCACGCAAACGAACCTGATTGCTTATCTTAAAAGACAGGACCCTCTGATTTTCAAAAGAGATGTGCATGCAACTGATGACAAGATCTTTTGGTTGGCAATTTAGTCCACAAAAGTTGATGATTAAGTTCATAAAATCATCATACAAAACATCTCTTTGACTGTCGTCGCTATAATCTCTAATATTTCACTATCATTTCAATGCCAAATAAATCAATTATTTTTCTCCATCCACTCACCATGACAATCAACCTCTATTGTTATTGATTCCTCCAATAATGGTACCTAAAGAAATTTATTTAAAAAGTTAATAATGATAGTTTAGTAAAATTAATAATGATAGTATAGTATATACAATAAAAAATTAGATGCATTATCATTATCAATGTCCCATGTTTTGCAACAGATGAGTTGTCTGTTGCAATTGATAACTCATATGTTGGATTCAACTTCAAATTCTCTCCCAATGTTGTAACATAAATCCAACAAATGAATCATCGATTGCAATAGATGACTCATCCGTTGATTCAGCTTCAGGTTCTTTATCAGTGCTGTAATATTAATCTAATAAATGATTTATCTATTGCAACAAATGACTCATCTATTGGATTTAGCTTCAGATTTTATCCGGTGTTATAACATGAATCCAATAGATGAGTCACTCATTGTAATAGATGACTCATCTGTTGTAACAAATGACTTATTTGTTGGATTCATATTAAAAAATTAATCAACAGGTAGGTCATCTGTTGCAAAAGATAACTTACTTGTTGGAACTACTTTAATAATAATGAAAGCTATCCAACAATTATTGTAAATGAATACAACAACTGTTAGATAAGCTACTGAAAATTATTGAAAAAACAACAAACATATTCAGATGAGAAATTGAACTAAAAATCATTATTTTACTTACCAAAATCACCTATGAAGTAATACCCAGTGATATACGAACAAAATTTGATCAAAAAATTTAGTCCAGTAGCAGTAGCAGCAGTAGCGATAGAAATAAGAGTGACAATAGTCGACAAACAATAAAAGAAAAAGATGATGAACAAGAAGAAGATGATGATAATGAAGAAGAAGAAGAAGAAAAAGATGATGACTACGATGTTGATGATGAAGAAGAAAAGCAGCAACAACAATGAACAACAACTAGAGAGAAAAACACACCAAAAGCGAAGAGAGAGAAAATAAAGCAGCAGTTGCATTTTTTTTCGCTTCCATTTTTAGTTATTAGGGTTTTTATATTGGGCCAAAGTGTAAATAGAAAACTAGAGAGCAATTCTCACGCATGAATCAAATTTTCTTACTCCATCATTTAATATTTGTCACTCACACTCACTAATTAAGACTTGCGTCACCTAGACCTAATTTTGAAACTTTTAGTCACCCTTAATTAATTCTCCCATGCTATTATGTTTTCTTTTACTTTTTTAGTTTACTCTTTTGATATTCGAAATTTACTTAGTAGAATTTACAAACAAGTAGGCTTATTAATTAGGGATGAAGCGCTTTCAATCAAAAAACTTTTCATTTTTTAAGCTATAAATATGAAACATCAAGTTATATAAAACCGGTCAAACACATATGTGGCTCTTTAAATTTGTCCAAAACTTTCATTTAGACACTTAAACTTTATCTTATTTTAATTGAAAACAAAATTATTCAAAAATTTATTTTTATCAGACACAAAGAGCTGACTTGACACATTTCACACATAAACCCATGTACTTACCGTCTAACATGGAAAAAATTATTCCATATATTTTAAGAATGCCACATAAAAACAGTTACAGTAAACATCAGTGGGAGGTGCCTTCAATGAGTTCGACGAAATTGACATAGAAACAATTCCAACAGAAATTGGAGGCAAAAATCAGAATGAAATTCTGGAAAATGGTCTAAAAACACACAAGAATTAGAAAGAGATTCATTTCTATGAGCTAATTTGGACAAAAAAAAAAACCCATAAAAATGATGAAAAAGATGATAATGAAAATCGTGTAAAAGAAACTGGGGTTTAAACAAAGGTTTTAGAGATTGTAATATTACTGTTGTGATCCATCTTGTGCCAACGCTCACGTGCCTAAATGTTGCGCAACTAACAACGTATGCCAAGTCAGTCTTTTGGGCTTGATTAGATACTCCCTCCGTTTCATTTTAGTTGATCCTCTTTCTAAAAATATTTGCTTTAATTTAGTTGTCTCTTTGATGAAATCAAGAGGATTTTATTATATTTTTCCAATGCTACCCTCAACATTAAAAGACTAAATAAAGTGTATTTACTCAAATTTATATTTTCAAAACATAGTTAATAAGATTAATTTGCTAAAATAAACTCCTGATAAATATTTTCTTAAGGAGAGTATCAGGTAAAAAAAGGTCAACTATTTTGAAATGGAGAAAGTATAAATTTATGTATAATTTTGTGTTCAATTGAAACAAGACAAAATTTAAGTGTCTAAATGAAAATTTTGGACAAAGTATAAAAGCCACATATGTGTTTGGCTTGTAAAAGCGGATGGATGTCAACCATAATCCCCTTTGATGGTATCTTATATTTTAGGAACTAATGACCTCGCTATTATAAACGACAATTATTACTAGATTATTTCTTAGATGATTTGATTGTATTCTATCTATAAAACTTAAAGTCGTTAGTAAAATTATATGTACCATTTGCTAGTTGAAACATTAATGTTATTGGTGTGAAAAGGAAAAAAAAAAAAAGAAGAAATAAAACCTCCGCTTCATATTCAGAAAGTAGTGACGTAGGAGTATTGACATCACCATATCTAGAAGATGAGGCATATAACGAGAATGGAATTCAAGCCACTCAAATGGAACCAACAAGTTGTATAGTAAAACATTAAATGCCACATTTTTAGATTGTTTCTTCCCTCAACTTTGGTGTATATTTTCCTTTGTCCTATTTTGTTATGTTTGATTGAAGATGATTTATTGGTCCTTAAAATACTGACTTAATATGGCTAGGGACGATGCACCAAATACTATTGTGGACTCTTGTTTTCTCTACTCAAAGGAAAAGATAGAAAAAGTTGATGAAAGGAATTTTAGAACGTGAGACATCCAAGAATGAGTTGATTTTTTTTTTTTTTTTAAAAGTACTGTAGAGACAAAATTTATGTGATTGAGGATTCCAGATTTAAGCTTTATGAACATGAGTTCACATTTACCTAATCTATTGTTTTTACAATTTGTTCGAATGGACTTTCTATTCGTATTTTATTAATCTTATTTTTTTCTGTTATTTTATGTTTTGTTGTTAATACATATAAATTTTTGTATCTTGCTGTAAATATTTTACTT
>NW_025834574.1:140823-150506 GCF_002878395.1 Capsicum annuum
TCTATATTTTTATCTGTTACCGCTACTGAATAATTTACACTTATTATAAATTTGAATTTTTGGTATATTAGATTTCCTTTTACGGCTGTTATTATGCTTTTTTTATAGGTTTTATAATTCTATCATCTGCTAAATATAATTCTATTGGTGTATCTATTCCTTCTCTAAAACATGTTTTTATTAATATCTCTGTACCTTCAAGGTGTATATATTTTATTGGGTCTCCTTTACTTTTTATATCATTTATCTCTTTATTAATTATTCTTTTTGTTACTAGTGGTATACTAGCTTTGCCTTTTGCATATCTACAGTCTATTACATGTTCCTTTTGGCATACTACATAATATTCGTCCTTTTTCCTAGTAAAAATATTTTTTATTGTTGGTATTTTAAATATTTTTTCTACACTTAAATCTAATTCTTTTCCTTTTATTTCATCAAATATGCTACTGTCAAATATTATTTTTTGTTCTGTTCCTTCATCATTTAAATATTCTTCCTTTGTTATTATTTTTATGTCTTCTTCAGTCATTTGATTCATCTATTTCACTATCTATTTCATTATCTGTTTCGTTTTCTGAAATTTCATATATACTATCCTCACTTTCTAATTCATAATCTATATAATCTATCTGCATATATTATGTATTATCTATTTTTATTTTTGATATTTGTTTATTTTTTGAATTTTTAGGTAATTTACTATCTCTAGCTAAATGGCCTAATTTTTCACAATTATAACAAGTACATTCTTTTATAGATTTCTTCTTTCTATATGGTCTTTTGTATTTATAATTTTTTTATATAATATCTTTTTCTTGGTTTCTTGTATTTATATTTTGATTTTTTATATTTCTTATATTTCTTATGTCTTTTCCTTTTCTTATAATATCTTTCTTCATATCCAAATTGGGGTGCTATTTTATTTTTGCAACATTCTAAATTTCTTATCAATGTTTTTTCCATTTTTAATTCTTCTCTATATTTTTCACATAAGTTTCTATACCATTGTTGTAAAAATTTTATTCTTGCTCCTAAAGTATCTACTATTTTTGCTTCTTCCCAACTCTTTATTATCTTTGAACTAAATGGTTCGGGTAATTTATTAAAATATAATTTTCTTATCTCTTTACTTTCTTCTATATTATATGCTCATTCATAATAATATTCTTTAAATGCGCAAGTATATTCATCTATATAACACATATTACATATTGCTAATTTTAACATTAAATTCCTATTTGTATCTTTTTCTTCATCTTGTTCTTCTTCTATTGTTGTCATACTACCAAATTCATCTTTTATAGCTGTTTCATATTTTTTTTAATAATTCTATAGTTGTTAGTTTAGTTGTTGTTGATAATGTTCCTTCTATAGGTTTATTAGTTCTTAATACCTTCTTGCTATTTTCAGTTAAATTTGAAAACCATAATTTCACTGTTCCTACTAGTGTTCTTTTTATATATTCTGGTGCATCTGTTATGTTTATATTATTATCTAATAATTATTTTGTCATATATCCTATCCATAATTGTATTATTTTTTCTGTATCTATTACACAGTCTAGGTCTAAAAAGTTATAATTTTTATTAACTATTTGTTTTGGTGTCCATTTGTCATATCCATTATATTTTGTAAACTTATTCTTATAATATATAGGTTTTCTTATTTCTGATGTTCTAGGTATTATATTTTCATCTTTTTTTTTTATCAAGAGTATTTATTTTTGTGTTGATATTTTCTGAGTTTTCTTCATTAATTACTTCTTGTTTTTCGTTGATTTCTAAATTTTTTGTATTTGTTAATATTTCTGTATATGTTTCACTATCTTCTGAATCATAATTATCTGTCTCTTCAATATCTATATTATTTATTTCTAATTCTTCGTTTTTTATTTCTAATTTTTCCTTAAATTGATTTATCTCGTTTAGTAATTTTTGTTCTTTATCTTTTTCTTCCTTTTCCTTTTGTCTTTGTTCATACAAATCTTTTAACATTTGTAGTTCTTTTTCTAATTCAGCAATCCTACTATTTTTTAGTTTCTTCTATTTTTCGTATTTCTTCTGTAGTTTGTTGTTTTATTTTTTCTATTTCCTTTTTCCTATCTATTTCTTCATTTTCTCTTTCTATTCTTACCATTGCTGTCAATTTATCTTCTAATTTTAATTCTTCCTTTTCTAACATTAGATATAAATGTTCACCTATTTTCTTATACCTTCTTCCTAGATTAGAAAATACTATTTTTATTTTTGATCCTTCGTGATTTTCATGTATTTTTTCATCTATTATAAATTCTTCTTTGTTCATTTTATTGTAAATAGTTCATGTTGATATATATATATTCTAAACTATCTATTTGTGATTCTAATTTTGATATTTCATCTTTTTGTGTATTTATTGAGTTTTCACTAACTCCGGCAAATATATTAAAATGTAGTCTTTCTATTCTTATTTTTAATTCTTTACGTTTTTCAGAAATAATTTGTTTTAATTCTTTGTATTTTTGTACTTTATTCATTTAAACCATATTTATAATATCTTGGTGGATATCGAAATCTAATTTTACCATAATTAGGTGGTATGTGTCTCATTCTTCTAGATTTTAAATGGATTATTAATTTTGCTTCAATACTAGATATTAAGGTAATTAGGTAGACTAATCTTTGTGGGTTTTCTTTTGTTTTATTTAGACTTATATATTCTGAATAATTACTAATTAAAGATTCTTTAATTTTTCTAAAAGCTTCTTTGTTTTTAAATGGTCTTCTCATAATTAATTCAATCCAACATAAATTCAAACATATATACTACTGCTGTATTTTTTAAATAACTGGGCTCTGATACCATTACATGACTTATCAAACATAAACTCTTAATTATTCTATTTAGTCTAAGTTTCAATTAATTACAATTTATAGCCCTCTCCTATCTATTAATTATCTGCAATTCATAGTTCTCCTCATTTATTTTCTCTCTTTCACTATTTTCTATTACTCTTTTTTTTTTTAGTTTTTTTCCTTCATTTTTTGTTTTCCTTTTTTCCGTTTTCTCTTTTTTTTTCTTATTCCTTTTTCCTTTTCATTTTTCTCCTTCTTTTTTTTTTTTTTTTTTTTTGTTTTTTTCTCTCATTTTTTATTGTTGTTGTATTTTATATTTTACATATTTTTATATTTTATATTTATTTGTATATACTATATATTTTAAATAAATTTATTATTTCTAGCAGAATAGTTTAGTTGTAAATATGTACAATTTATCATTTGGATTTGTATAAAAAACATATGGATTAATTGTAATTTTTTGGGTATTAAATATATAAATATGCAGTGTGTTATTCAATGCAAATGTATCATTAGTATTTGAATTTTAAATTTATTATTTGTATTTATATATAAGCAAGTATCATTTTGTATGCTATAGTTCAAGTTGTATAAACATGTATCATTTGATGCAAATGTAACATTTATATTTGTATAATTTAGCATTTTAGATATACAAGTGTTCGTAGAAAGAAAAATAAAAATTCTTGTACAATTGTTAAAAATACAAATGATCTTGTGAACTACAATTCAAATACAAACAAAAGAAAAAAATTAAATTACAAATAATAATATAATATGAGGTCAATTTACAAATATAAATACAAAATAGTTCTTTAAAAAACAAGTGCATCGATAAAAATAATACACAAATACAAATAAAATAAAATCACAAATATAAATACAATGTACAGTCAATTATAAACTACAAATACAAAATAACTCTTTAAAATACAATTGTGAATTGTATAAAGTACAAACAGAAAAGGGTTAAAAATACTTGTACTCGAATAGTCATTTTTTCGAAAATACAAAAAATATAAGATAGAAAAAAAATAAAAAAGGTACAAAAAAGAAAAACAAAAAGCAAAAAGAACAAAAAAAGAAGAAGTTAGAGATTAAAAAAAAAGGAACGAAAAGAAAGAAACAAAAAAAAAGAAAAAAACAAAAATATAAAAGAAAAGAAGAAAGAAAGAAAAAATAGGAAGAAAGAAAAAAATACAAAAAATGAAAAAAAAATCTAAAAAGAAAAAATAAAACAAAAATAGGAAAAAAAAATCAAAAAGTAAAAAAAGAAGAAGAATAAAATAAAAAAATTGAGGTAAATATAATTACAATGCGCGATTATGATGTTTCCATCATCATCCATGACTTTTATTCGATGTAGTTATATTTTTTGAAAATAAAAAAAATTATAAAACATAAAATGTGATTAATATATTTATGTTTTATATAAATATAGACTATTGAATAAAAATGAATAACAAATGTGAATCGAATACATTGAAAATAAATAATAATATTATAAATTACGGCTATAAAAGATAATTTTGTGACAACCGGTTGTTATTTTTAAACTTCCGGAGAAAATATTAAATTTACATGAAAAAGGCAGCATAAAGCTGCACATATTGGCTTGCCTGTCCACAATAGAAAATACATGACAAAAGACAAACAGTTCCAACATTGACAATTATTGCATCCTAATAAATAGAGTAGAGTTTATTCACGATCAGGAAATAGGAGAAGCATCTGAAGGCTTGCTACGCAGGAGAGATGATGCTGGACGATAGAGATAGGAATAATGGGCTTACTTTATTGGCCAGCATCATACTCCTGCATATTAAGCCTCAAAAGATGCTAACAAAACTAAGTTAATTACCATGATGGTTTATAGATAGTTGAGACAGAGATCATTTATCTGTTTTGTTCATAGACTATAGTTTGCAGTTAATTCACATAGTTCAGCTAACAATGTTAATTGTTAGTTAACAGGTTCTTTCTATTTTGGATGCAGATGACAGACTTGGATCGACACTTCGCCGAACATGGGTATTGAAAAGCTTAACAATTTGTAGGTTCCCAATTGTAAAGTGATTTCTGCTCTACTTTGTCTGATGAATGGGCTCTTCTTTTTTTTTTTTTTTTTTTTTTTTTTTTTTCATAAAAGCTCATGTTAAGTATTGCTGCTTTGCAGAATGATTTGATTCATCAAATGACAATTGTATGAAAAGCAAACGACCTGGACCTCCAAAGGACGTCGGCAGCTGGTAGAGAAGTTCATTTTTTCCTCTTCAAAACACAAGAAAATGCGGACCTAGATCTCTAAAGGACTAGAATACAAAACACATAAGCTTCAAATCCTAACTCCGTCTTTACGGTCAGAGTAGAACTGGGCAGAGAGTTTCAAGTATAAGGTGAGGTTGATTCATCTAAGAAAAGAGTTTCAACAACATAAATATCACAAGCCAACTATAAATAAGCAAGCAAGAAGGATAAACCAGAGAAGGCGCAAAATAGGCAAACATACTTGGTATCTCAAGGAATATTGTGTAAGAAGATATAAGGAAATAGGAACTATCATATCCAACCACAGCTGCAGAATTTGTTATTTTCCTTTTGCAAGTGTAACTGATCATCATCATTTCTTTCTTTTTTGGATTTCAGCAAGTTCAGTTCCAAGTTTCTATGGCTTCTGTCCTGAAGCATATTATCAAATTGTTTAGGACAGTGAAGTATATGGAAGTTCAGATGAAGGCACTGAGAACAGAGGATTCTACTGACAATGCATCCCCTGAGCAAAAAATAAAGATAGTTCAAGAAAATTTAATCAAGTCAGAAGCATGTCAATTTGGGTTTGATTTGAATTTATCCCATCCAATTGCAAGAAGTGATTCCTCATGTGAAACATTTATTTGTTTAGTTCATTAAAAAAATATGAAATTATTGTGTCCAAACACACATGTATGTATATATAATCGTACAAGTAATATAAGATTTTTATGTTCGGATATAGTATCCACAGGGACTTGTCGATAAACTATTTTACTAAATTAGACTAAGGCCTCATTTGTTTGCACTTAATGGAGGTCTGAATCTGAATGATTCAGACTTCAGATCATTAAGTGCATTTGTTTTTTATTAAGATTTTAGTTTTTAATAGGTCTTAATTATTCAAATTTGAAACTAAGTCTTAATCATTAGGAGGTATTCTTGTATTGGATAATATTCACCACATTCTCTCCACAATAATCCATCACCACTAGTAACCACCTCTGCCATCCCACCATTGTCAACCACCACCTTGCCACCAACCACCACCACCACCACCACCAACCACCTCCACCATCACAACCACCATTTACTATCATAATTGCTACTAACCACTATTTTCAGCCGCTACCATATCTACCACTTTCATTATTTTAATTATATTTGTCTCTATCACCATCATCAACGCCAACGCCAATGCCAACACCACCATCATCAACATTATCAACCAATTCCAACTACTAGACAACTTATTTATCACAATTAGCTCCATCACTAACTACTACTGACACATCATCAACATCCACACATTCTTCGACCACCGTCACCGATGTCGCCACCTCTACCACTGCTTCAACCACCATCACTACTATAGTATATCTCTACTAATAATCATCTCCACTATCACAGCTAACGACATCTCAAACTACCACCATTACATCGTTAACCATCATGCATTCATTAAGCTATCACAATCAACACCTTCAACTACTAACATCAACCAACTTCACATCACTACCACCACCACTACCAATCGCTACCATCATAGCAATCACTACAATATCAAACATCTCTGTCATCACAACTATCATCACCAATATTATTAATCACTAACATCAATAATTACCACCACCGCCACCGTTACAAACCATCTCCATTATCACTAACAAATATAAATATTTTTTCCAATGAAATAAAAATTTTATTTTATTAAATCAAATATTTTTCTAATATATAATTATATTTTATATAAATTATATTTTTTTATTATATATGCAAATAAATAAATTTTGCATATTCAGATATTGAAAAACAAATAGTCTTGCCCATTCAGATTTCAGATCTGAAGACAACATCTTAATCATTCAGATATGCATTCAGATTTAGATGTCTAAATCTTAATAAAAACAAATGTAGCCTGATGCTAATTATTTATTCAAGAAGTAAATCTCAAAAGATGTATTTATGTCATGACACAATTTACGAGTCATGATGACACCTACTTTATCCTACCGGTAGGTAAGCCAAACTATAGCCGGAGCTAGAAACAATAGGCTAATTTGATGGAAAAAGGCATAAAAGCCAAAAATTTACAAGTAAAGACTTACAACAATAATTCAAATAATACTGATAGTTTGAAAGATAGATAAAATAGAAATAACATTCCACGACCTAGTAGAGTCAATAGAAGAGCCACTAACAAAAAGAAACATAGGAACTGTAATAGTCAAATACAAATTAGTCTCGAATAATGAAAGATTAGATATAGATAGTAGAAGAAAAAAGGGGGCAACTCCAACCCCGAAAGCTCACCCTATCTCCAAACTCAACTCAACACGATCTCGGCATCAACGACAATCACTAGTACTTGAATCTGCATAAAAAAGGTATAGAAGTGTAATATAAATACCAAAGTCGCGGGTACTAATTAGGCATCATTGGCCGACTGAGCTAAATAATAATATGAGTACAATAATATGCAAGATAAATAGCTAAGTCAAGGTAAAAAGGTAAACCAGAAATAATGGTTCAATACTGTAAGTAAACAACCGAAACAAATATAATATAAATGAAAGCATAAGTAATACTAAAAGACTGGCTCCCATATGACAGTAAATGCAAAAAAGTAAATAACTCAACGCGAGCCCCCATAAGTCTGGAGGGTGTAATCAAAGATAACTAGTAATTGAAAATATACTAAGTAACCGCATCTCAATACATAACTAAGAATCCTTCCATACCATAAACCTTGGATTAAAACCAATTCCGCAACCGTCATAAACAACCCACCAATGCTCGACTTGAATCGAAACTCGTAATCAAATGTCGAACTTGAATCGAAACTCGTATAATCAAATGTCGAACTTGAATCGAAACTCATATCATGAATACTGTCAGAATTGAACCAATCGGTCTTAAGATCATAAACCGCCAGATTGGAATCAAAATTAGTATCAACTCCCAAGTACCAAACTAGCATAAGTATAAAGGATCTTGTCTCTACAAACTCTAAAATATGAGATTTTAAAGTATAATAAGCCCAATGAATCTAGAATGAGCTAACAAGAGTCTTGACCTAAGGTGGGCGAGAGGGACCCAATTTTGATCTCCGAAATTTATTTTAAGACAAATTCTACTCTGGGCTAGGGTAAGGTATCTAAGTTCACTTCTAGATGTTAAGTAAACCACAATTAGATCTAAGATAGCAATTCTACCTAAACATGCAAAATTAGTCAATTACGCCTAATTTATGGTTACATAATAGGCTAAAAGTTCCAATATACTAATTATTCCTCTAAGACCTAATTACCAATCCATACCTAACACATTATCATAAATATACTACGAGTAAGCTCAATCAACAAGAAAGGTAAACTTACCCTATCTCGACACAGAAGAATGCCCGGTGAAAATGGCTAAATCAATGAATTTTCCTTTCGAAGAGCTTCCATAAGATGTCACGCTATCAAAGTCATAATTTACTTATCAAAACAAGAACAATGTTACCCATATTGTATTTTTGTACTTTGGATCTAAAATTACATACAAATTTCAAGTGGAGTTCGCTTCCGGAATTGCACTTTCAAAATCGTCGACGCCATTTTCTATGCTCAAGAAATATTTACCCTCAAGAATGGGTGAATTCCAAGCTCAAATGGTACTACAATCAACCCATCAATATTCTAGGAATTTTGAGAATTTATAGAGGAATTATCCATGATGAAATTGATGAGAACTTATCAAGAATTTGAAAAAAAAAAGAAATTCAAGCTTACGAACATCCCAAAATCTCCTATTAATACCTGCTCACTCTTGTCAGGCCGCTAAAACTGACAAACTGGCACCAAAGGGGCTTGCTCTTTAGCGGCCAACTTGCCGCTAAAGCGGCACACGTTGAGCTCGCAGGCTCGCTAAAGCGCCTAAGGGCCACTAAAGCGTCCAAAGGGTCGCTTTAGTGATCACAGTAGTTGCATACACTAGCTGGAGACTTGGAATTTTTCTGACTCTCCGCTGACCTCTCGAGATTCATTTGAAATCTCATATAAGCAAACAAACTATTCTACCCTATCAAATTCAACATTCTGGCTCAATGGCGCAATCAAAATTTTCACACGAGGTCGTTTCGATAAAAAATGAATCCCACACCCAAGTGTCATTTTTTTTAACTTTCGATCAATAACCCGTAATGAGTCTGAAAACCTCGAAACCAAACCAAGGGGCTACCTAATCTAAAATCGATGTTTTGGAGCTATTGGAACTATCAGATTTAGAATACGAGGTCATTTGATTGAAGTTTTTGCCCAGTAGCCAATTCTGACCAGCAAAGACTTCAAAACAGAGAATTGTCTCTAAAAACCAAATGAATTACCCGATAACTAAATTGTTAGCTCCAGTTCCCTCTAGTTTATATATACTAGATACATTAAAATAGTAAATATTAATATAATATTACTATAATGATTTAACTAAATAACCAATCATTACTGAGTAACATGAGTCAACTAATAATATTTATCGACATCAATATAAATTAAATTAATTAATTAATATAAAAATATTATATATATATATATATATATATATATATATATA
>NW_025834574.1:150606-270235 GCF_002878395.1 Capsicum annuum
TTTTTTTTAATACATTTTTACTGTTGTGTCAAAATTTTACTAAAAATAAGCAACCCTTCTATTCACGTATGTATACTATGCATCGTAACAAATATATCACTTTTTATAAATTATTTTTTAAAAAGTTAAATATTTAAGAGAAAATATTTACAAGTGTTGTCAAAATACCATATGGTCTTGCAACGTGATTTGTTGGTCATTTGTTGTCACTAAAAATTTAAAATAAAGAGTTATATATTCTTTGATTATCATTGTTAATGATATTTTTGATTTTGTTTATAGAAAAAGGGTGTGAACTAAAATAATAATATATAAATTATAAAATAAATAATTTATGGTGAAAAAATAAATTATAAAATTTTAAATTCAAACTTACGAAATATATATATATATATATATATATATATATATATATCTTTAAAAATATATTTTTTTTGCTGTTTCTTTCCAACAACAAAAAACTGCTTCTTCTTCTATTTTAAAAACACTTTAGAAGTTAGATAAACCCCTATCTTTTAAAAAAAATGCTTGTTTTTGTCCAAAAAAAATAATTTTTCTCAAAAAAAGCAATTTCAAACTGGTTCAAAATCTAATGTTTATGTATACTTTAAATTTATATTTTTCAGTGTTATACCTCATCCACAAAGTCTCCCTCTTCTTGGTCAGATTCTCAAAAGAAAATAACTGACCCTTTTTCAAGTTTATGTCGCGAAATATGAGTGAACAAAGTAATACCTAAGTTTTGTGAGTGAAACTTGAAGAACCCAATTTCAACATAAGAATTTTAATACAAGTTTTGCATCAAGTAAGCATCACAAAAAATATGACAACAAAGGAAATAGTGATTGAAGCTAACATCGATAAAGAATTCAATGGTACAAGAAATTTTCTACATGTGTTAAATTTTTAATTTTTTGGATGCTACTACAGTATTACAGGTCTTTTATTTTTTATTTCTTGATATTTCATATATTAAAATGTATAATATATATCACAAAGTTTAACCTTTCTCACAAAAATAGTTCCTGATATGCCTATCTAAACTACTTGGGATATATTGTTTGAAAGTCTTAATTGTTATGTTTGTAATGTAATAAGGGATATATTATTTGAAATTTTAGTCTAGACTTTATGATAAATACTTTATTTTGTGAAAGTAAATTTATATCGAAAATTTATGTGGAAATACAGAAAATGATAATTATTAATTAACCTAGGAAATTCAGTTCCTTTGTAAATACATTTTCGATAATCAATAACCAGATTTTGAGACTAGCTTGCCATAACATGCTCTATGGTAAATATATAACAATATTATATCTATAATCGATCTGTGAAATTAGCTTGTCATTATTCAGCAGAATAATATATAACAACATTATATTAATGTTAATACATATTATGAAGGATATCTTACTCTTAACTTTTTTGAAATAATATTTTGGTTCCTTTTGAACGGATTTGAACATAGACATAATATAAGTAGTATATATCCTCTAATTTAATTCAATTCAATTAGCATTTGTAGTTGATTTAACAGAAATCATATTCATGATATGATTTTGATCAATTAAATTGCCCAAGTCATTCTGCAGTCTACCTCAATATTGTCTTAAAAAAATATTTAAGAAGCTGCTCAAATTTTTTTTTTTTACAATAACAAATGGCTAATATTATTCAAAATATTGTATAAATATGATAATGAGAAGATATTCAAATAAAAAATCCTCATATCTTTCTGTTAATAATTTGGATTAAAAAAAATTCTCTAATCCCAATAAGTAATTTTATAAATTCATCAATAAATTTGGAGTCTTATTATATATAACACAAAGTCTTACGGTAAATTAATACGAATAAAAAACTTTTCTTTCATATGGGGTGGTCTTATAAACGGTATTGGATCAAATGATTTAAATTTATAATTAATAATAAATAATTAAATAATTTATATCATCAAGAAAATAAATAATATTTTAGGATTTTCTTCTCGAACACTTTTTGCATATGGGCAGATGCGTATACTAGTAAAGATTAAAAAGTTAAAAATTAATAAAAATTAATCTAATCTAATCTAAAGAATAAAATAAAAATCTTTTTGTGTTTTTAAATTTTTCAATTTTTCTTCTTTACTTAACGCAAACAACTAAAAAAGATAAATTTTATAGCATACTTCATTCTGAACAAATATTGAAAGACATTCCACCTCACACTTAAATCATAATTTGTCTCCAAAGAAATAAATAAAGTAAAACAAGGATTAAAGATACTCTTTGAGGCCCTAGCAACTTTTTTCTCCAATTCCATCAAGGGTGACGTGCATCCCATGCTTAAACTTAAACGTGCTTCTTAGATTCAAATTTTGGAGACTCAGACTTTCTCTAAATTTGCAAAAGTAAAAACGACACCAAATGTAACACTAAAATAAATCTGCTTACCATGCGTTGGGTTACCTCTAAACAAGCGCCTAATTTAACGTCACAACATGACACATCAAATTTTTCCTCCACCTTGAGGATATAAATTTCATCCCAAACATCACATTCATCTTTTTTTGCTTCGCTCATAGGGTGGTGGTACAAAGATGAGGGAACCATGTAATGGATGGTACATGTTAAATAGGTTGACCTTGAAGTGAGACATGTTTTTGTGTTGCTTGTATGGTGCAAATTTAAGAATATAGAATTCTTGTTCCTCATCTTCACACTTTTCTACCATATTAGATGACTCCAAAGACATGTCATCATCTAAACATAATGTACAAAAGTTGTTTGAATGGGACATAACACATCTTACTTTCAAACTAACACCATTTACAACTTGCTTACTTTTACATACTTTCATAATGTCAGACTCAAGTAAAGAGTGGTTTTTCTTCCTTCTCCACAGACTGGCCAATATCCATAACTATAGGTGATTTGACATCAAACGTCTCAATCTTTTGATTCAGTTGGGCCTCCAAGTCACGGACATCTGAGTCAAATTATCTCTTGTATGGGTTCATCTCCCCTCTTACTTATTTGGGTTGACATGGTTGTGAGACTATCCGGAAAGAATTCGTAAGATTTGACTTGTTGGTCTTGTTCCATTAGCCAATTTTCGTCTACTTCCCTTCCAACATCACAAACAATAGACTGACTATAATAGGGGTCCAAGGAAGGGGAATAAAAGTTGGGGCAGGCCTTTCAATGACCATCCAGACCACCGCATATATTGCACGCATCCAATTCAGCAGATTGAGTAAGTGCACACCACTCGCTTTATTGAAAATTATAATAAATACCCTCTCAGTGGATTCCTCTGCAAAAATAATAAAAATCATCATCATTGGACTACCATCTATCCCAAGCTGACATATTAAGAAGAGTGATAAAAAAGTAAAAGAAACTAAAAAGATAATTGTGTACAATGATTGAAAAGTAGAAGGAACTAAAAAGATAACTGTGTACAAAAAATAAACTAATAATTAACACCGAAGTCTCCAGCAACAACATCAAAACTTATTGCGTTCAAACACGCACGCAAGTGTACATGATCGTGCAAGTAATATAGAATTTTTAGGTCCGAATATCATACTCAATAGGAACTTTTCGATTAACTATTTTATTAAATTAGACTAATGCTAATTATTTATTCAAGAAATAAATTTCAAAAGATGTATTTATGAATTAATAAAATTAAAAATTAAAATAAAATAACTAATGATTAATTAACCAAAAAAGAACGGAGTCTTACACAATCAATGAATAAATAGATCTAGTATAATGGTTTTGATAACAATCATGTTTAGAATCATTTCATCAACTTATTCGATCATCTAGTTATCGATTTACGGTATTGATTTTATAATTCGAGAATGGTCATCCTCTAGTCGTCTATTCGAAATAGTCTCACAACTAGGGGTGGTCACGGTATGGTATATACCGAATTGCCATATCAAACCAAAAGTTTTGACACCTTAATTTTGATAGTATGGTATTTGGTATGGTTTATGATATACATTTTAATTTTTTTTGATATATAGTACGGTATTCCATATAAATGACACACCGAAATATCGAAGTATATAGTTACATAAATAACTTCTATATATATAATAAAAATAACAAATATACTACTTAGTATTAGTATAAAAATGTTTGGATATTGAAATTTTTGCTACTCTATCTTAATTGTAGGATCTTTTTTGTGTAATTGACTAACAAAAAGAGTTGTTTGTAATTCTTTTTTAATATTTCTACATGTGTAATGTGTATTTATGAAACAATTGAGATGTACTTTAGAAAAATTAAAGTAATAATACTCTATTATACGAGTATATCTTATCGAAGTTGAACAAACTATCATTACCGATTATCATACTGCAAAATACCGAAATCAAGCATCAAAATACCGAATCATATCGAATTAATATGGTATGGTAATGGTATAATGCTTTTAAAAATCGAATACCAAAATTACCTTATCGAAGTTTCAACTACCTTACCATACCATACCATGCCTACCCCTACTCACAATTACATCATTGAGCGGAGCTATGAGAAGCTAATTCCAACACATTTATTTAATTTTTCATTTTGTAACCAAGTAAGGTGATCTAGTGTAATGACCCTTCCAATCACTTTTCATATTTTGCTTAAATTCACAGTTAGGGCTTCTCCATAGTTGTCCTAAGTCATTTATGACTAGTTGGGGATAATAGATCGGTTACCGAACTGTTTGTTTGTTTTTTAGAACCAATTCCATATTTAAAAGTCTTCGTTGGTTCCAAATGGCCATCGGGTGAAAACTTCAGTAAGACAGTCTAGGATGCAAATTCTGAATACGCCAGCAGCTCCGGAATATCAATGTTAGGCTAGGTCGACTTTTGGTTCGGGTCCCAATGCATCTGAGCTTATTTTGACTTATTGGTCAAAAAGTTGAAAAATTATCAATATGAGTGTGGGGCCCATATTTGATCTAAATGACATCAGATGGAAAATTCAACTTTTTCATCAGATTTGAAACGTCGATTTTAGGCTAGGGGAACCCTAGGTTCAGGTCCCAAGGCTTTTAGAGTTATTTTGGGCTATTAGCATATTTTAGGAAAAATAAAACTATAGGTGTGGGCTCCACTTTTTGCCGAAATGATCTCAGATAAAAATTTTGATGATTCCATTAGATCTAAAATATGGTTTACACTCAAATTTCACTATTGGATCATATTCTTTCTGTCACGACTTGAACTAGGGCCTAGCCGTGACGGGCATCTCAAGTCCACCGAAGACCGAAGACCGAAGACCACCCCCTTAGCCTAACCCAACAGAATCAAGTACACCTACCAGTGGATGAATTCCAACATAAAACAAGATATGATGAGAAAACTCAAGGAACCTATGATAGATCAATATCTAACAACCACCAACCAATAACTAGTGCCGATGACCAACCTACTACCCATGTCCACAGTAATGTCCAAAAAAGCCTCTACCAAAACTTAAAGATAGTCTGGTCGGGACATGCTCCCGATCATAGCCAAAAATAAATCTAAAAGAGAGTCTATACATAAGAAAACCCAAAACATGAAAATGAGTCTTCCAAAAGATGGAAGCTCACTACTTCAGTCTGACTAACGAGTTGTCCCCCAATAACCTAGTCACTGTGCAATAGGAGTAGAAGTATGGACAGTCCCTGCATCACGTGGGGATACAATGTTTGAAGGCGGTTAGTGGTTGGACACTAGCATGCAACTCAGGGATATAGAATAAAATAATGCCATGAACCATAATACAGAAACCACTAAAACCAGTGCACAACATCATATGCAATACATATATATCACATGCCTGGATAGGGAACAGGGTTTAGCATGACCCTTAAAACCTTAACCTGGACTGTATAGCCTGGTCGTCCTAAACCGGCACCCATGGGCTATATAGGTTCAGCTTTCCCTACTGAAAGGGCACTAGTGCATGTTAGTTGCACGAACCGGAGAAAACTCGAGGGAAAGCTAAAGCCATCAAGGCAACTATCCATCCCAAAATATATATCACTTGTGACTCATGCATACGACCATCAAGAACAAACCTCACGTCGGTAAATATGAGTTTCCAGTATCAGTCCCCCCGGGAGATCCACCTTCACGACTTTGCTACACAACCCTCTTTAATCTTATAATAAAATAATTAACATATAACCCAACCACTAATTCCAGGAGTCAATTATTAAGGTGTCATTAAGTGGTATCATCATACCGACTATAGCTTAAAAGCAATGCCATCAGTCAACCCTTTGGAAATTCCTTTGTACCCCCGAATCCTTTATTAAAACCCACTTGGAGGATCCCATTACACCCCACAAGGTTTTCAAAACCATCCTTAACTATTTTTTCATTTATGCAATGCATTAGTTTTAAGGAAATAAATCAAGCCAAATGATAATTCATATTCCAAAATCAATCATGTAAGTGGGTCGAGGTTATTATAAATTTCCATACCAAACCAATTATTTGGGGGAATCCATTATACCCCTAAATTCATTCAACATTCCTATGCACCCAAATGAGTGTCCAAACCAACAATTCATGCATAATAAATCAATAGCAACCATGGAAAAACATTCAAATAATTTATATCCAAAATCTTCAACCCATAGTTCAAAACCCAATATTCAAACAATGAATAATAAACCAATTTTCATGCCATTAATAAAATACAAGTATAGGTAAAGAGGTACATGCCTTAGACATACGAGAATTGAAAAGTAATTTGGAACTTGGAACCCAGAAGATGAACGTACGATAAATTCCTTAGTCTATCTTGGAGTTTTGAGTTGGAGAGTAGAATCGAGGATTTTTAATCTCTTAAAACTAAAAGGAATATGCTATATAACTCTTAAGGGTCGTATATAGGTGAAAGGACCTCAATACCCCTTATTCCAAATAAATAAAACAAAATTGCACAGATCTTACATAGGGGTGTGGCACAGACCTTATCGTGGAGGCTAACCTCTGTGCTGCAGAACCTAATACGAAGATTATCCTCTGTGTCATGAATTCTATCATAGAAATTGTCCTTCGTGACACGAGGATAAAACGGAGGCTCACTGCCTCCGTGGACCAAAACAATCTCGAACCCCATTTAAAAATTCTGGAACTCTCCTAAGATATCCTAACAATATATCTTAACACAATTCAAGTTAAAAATCGATGTTTCAAATACGGTAGGGACAAAAATATAATTCTCAGAATTAAGAGGGGTTACATTATCCCCCTTTAGGATCATTCATCCCCGAATGATGAGCTAGGATACTTTTCGTATGAGAATAGCAAAATTATACTAGAATCAAATGATAAACCTGGATAATAACAAGGAACAATAAAATTCATACCTTAAGATTCTTCTCCCGATGAATGGAACAAGAATAGGTACCTAGCCTTCATATCTTCCTCTGCTTCTCAAGTGGCCTCTTCCACTTTATGATTCTTCCAAAGGACCTTTACCAAAGCTACATCTTTAGTCCTCAATCTATAAACTTGCCTATCCAAGATCTTCACCGGGACCTCCTCGTATGACAGGGAATTCGAAATACCAACACTCACAAGAGGCACCATCAATGAAGGATCACCCACACACTTCTTCAACAAAGACACATGAAACACAGGGTGAATAAAACCAAAACTTGTAGGTAATTCTATCTCATAGGCAATATTCCCCACTTTTTTCAAAATCAAATAGGGGACAATGTCATAGGGACCGAGCTTCCCCTTCTTTCCAAATTACATCACTACCTTCGTGGGAGACACCTTTAAGAATACCCAATCACCCACATCAAAGTTCAACTCTTTTTACCTCACATCTGCATAGGACTTTTGGTAACTTTAGGAAGTCTTAAGCCTATCTCGAATCACCTTCACCTTCTCCATGACTTAATGAACTGAATCAGGATCGAATAACCTTGCCTCACTAACTTCGAACCACCCATTAGGAGATCTACACCTCCTACCATAAAATGCCTTAAACGGGGCCATCGTTATGCTAGAGTGATAGGTATTATTGTATGCAAACTCCATAAGAGACATATGGTCAACCGAACTACCACCAAAGTCAATTACACAAGCTCAAAGCATATCTTCCAAAGTCTAAATAGTCCTTTCCACTTGTCCATCCTTCTGCGGGTGGAAAATGGTGCTAAGGTTCACCTTAGTCCCCAAACCTCGCAGGAATGACCACCAAAAATAAGATGAGAACTGAGTACCACAATTTGAAATGATGAAAACTGAAGCACCATGCAACTTACCGATCTCCTGAATAAATAAACTTGCATAGTCCTCAGCAGAATAGTTACTCTTTACCAAAAGGAAGTGAGCAAACTTAGTCATCCTATCCACAATGACCCAAATAGAATCAAACTGGTTTCGAGACTATTGAAGGCCAGTAAAAAATCCATATTAATTACTTCCCACTTCCACACAGGCAACTCAATTTCTTGAGATAACCTACTGGGCCTCAAGTGCTCAACCTTCACTAGTTGATACACCATGTACTTAGCCATAAAATCAAGCACATCCATCTTCATGTTATTCCACCAATAAATGTCATTAAGGTCATGAAACATCTTCTTCAAATGAGGATGAACGAAATAACGCGAGTCATGAGCTTCAGCCAAAATTCTACCTTGCAGCCCATCCACATTGGGAACACACAACCTCCATTGGTACCTCAAGATACCATTTCCACCAATCTCGAAAACCATTATCTTCTGCCTACCTACATTATTTTTTATTTGCATCAAGATAGGATCTAACACCTGCTTTGCTTTTACCTCAGTGCCAAGAGAAAACTTTGCCACCTCTTGAACAAATATATTACTATCCTTAAAATCTAAGAGACAAACTCTAAGATTAGCCAAATAGTAAATATCCTTAATCAAATCCCGCTTCTTTTTATCCACACGGGATAAAATCCTCATAGATAACCTGCTAAGAGCATCATAAACCACGTAAGCCTTACCTGGGTGATAGTGAATACTCATGTCATAGTCCTTGAGTAACTCGAGCAATCTTCTTTGGCTGAGATTCAACTCCTTCTAAGTGAATATATATTGAAAGCTCTTATGATCTGAATAAATGTCAACATGGACTCTATATAAATAATATCTCCAAATCTGTAATGTGAATACTACAGCCAGCAATGCCAAATCATGAGTCAGATAATTTTTCTCATGAACTTTCAACAGCCTAGAAACATATGCTACCACCTTGACATGCTTCATTAATACACAAACAAGCCCCACACATGATGTATTACAATAAACCAGGAAGCCATTAGTATCCTCGAGTAGGGTCAAACCAGAGCAGAAGTCAATTTATTTTTCAACTTCTCAAAACTCCCCTCATAAGCATCGGACCACAGAAACTTCACCTTTTTGCTGTGTCAACTTAGTCAAAGGTATGGAAATCGATGAGAAGCTCTCCACAAACCTCCTAAAATAACCAGCTAAACCCAAGAAGCTTTGAATATCAGTTAGAGTCATGGGTCTAGGCCACTTCTTAACCACCATAAATTTTTGTGGATCTACCATAATTCCTTCACTAGAAACAACATGACCCAGAAAAGTAACAACATTCAACTAAAATTTACACTTTGAAAACTTAACATACAATCGCTAATACTTTAAGGTATGCAACATAATACAGAGGTGATTTGCATGATCCACCTCACTCTTTGAATATACCAAAATATTATCTATAAACACAATCACAAACAAATCCAACAACTGGTGGAATACCCGATTCATGAGATACATAAATGCCTCTAGGGCATTAGTCAGCCCAAAATCCATAACCAAGAACTCAAAATGTCCATATCGGGTATAAAAGGCAGTCTTAGGGATATCTTCCTTCCTAATATTTAACTGATGATAACCCTACCGAAGGTCAATCTTAGAGAAATTCTTAGCACCCTAAAGTTGGTCAAATAGGTCATCAATCCTAGAAAGGGGATACTTATTCTTCACCATCGCCTTATTCAATGGGTAGTAATAAATACACATCCGAAGAGAACCATCCTTCTTATGCATGAAAAGAATGAGAGCACCCAATAAAGATGTACTAAGGCTGATAAAACCTTTATCAAGAAGATATTTCAACTACTTCTTAAGTTCTTTCAACTCATCCAAAGCCATTCTATAAGGAGAGATACACATAGGACGAGTGTCCGAAAGAAGATCAATCCCAAACTTAATTTCCCTATCGGAAGGGACACGAGGAAGATCATTAGGGAGAACCTTAAGAATTTCACTAACCATAGGAACAGATTATAAAGAATGACCCTCTGAGTTATAATCTTTAACCCTGACCAAATGATAAAGACACCCCTTGGAAATCAATTTCCAGGCTCTAAGATATAGATATGAACCTTTCCTTAGGCACTAGGGAACTCTCTTCCCACTCAATGATCATCTCATTAGGGAATTTAACAATGACCTTATGGGTCTGACAGTTTAAAGAGGCATAGCACGAATACAACCAATCCATCCCTAAGATGACATCAAAATCTAGCATGTCTAATTCAATCGAGTCAACTAAAGTTTTTAAAAAACCTCAAACACTGCCTCTACTACGACCCATTTTACGAATCATAATATATCTTTATGGGTCATAGGACATAGTCGTAATGAGCCCATACGGATTTGTCTAAGTCATCGCTTTGATAATGACTGGACTTAATGAGTCTTATAGACTCCTAACAAGTCATAAGGAGGGTATTTCATAATGTATCCAGTGTAGTGCCGCTATGGACTATTGAGACTATGAGTTAACCCTATGAGTCATAGTTCTTATTATGAAATGTAAGGTTCCAGTCCTAGGGTTCATAAAGAAGATCCAAGGATGTTTTGGTTTGGCTATAACTGGAGGGTCTGAGTTGTAAGGTGACCCTATGAGTCGTGATGTCACCCGTAATGACTGACAATTTAATTTCTAGCTTTTAATAAGGGTATTTTAGATATTTCCCCTCTTGTCCTAAACATAACCCACAACCTATAAATCATATTGAGAATTTATTCTCACCCATAACACTATCAAAATATATCCTCTTCTCTCTGAAATTCTCTTAAGACAAACAAGCTAGGGTTTCTTTAACGTTGAGCATCCAAGGGTCAATCTAAGGTTTCTTCTCCATATTTATGAATATTTTATGCATGTTACTCTTTCCTTATTGTTAATTTATTAAAAGCATGTATTTTAAAGTATTGTTCATGAGATGTTTATGACAGTTTTGAAACTAGGTTTGGGGGTTTTGAATGCTCATTGTTGAATAATATTTTCCCATGGTTTATATATGATTAATCATGCTTTGAATATGATTTTGAACTTGCGGGTGCATGGGGATGGTTGTTAAACTAAAAGGTTATGGTTAACCTTAATTTGATGATATTTGCCTTGATTTGATTTTGGAAATTGTATGCCCTTAACATGTTTGTGAAATTATTAATGAAAAGGCTTTTGCCACATAGTTTAGTTTACCCACTTGTAATAATGCATAGGCATAAAAAATATAATAAAGTATGCATGTTTTTCTTGAAAGGCCTTGGTGGCCATGTATAAATGGTAGAATTAGAACCTTGTGGGTTCGGTTGATTAAATGGGTTCAAGTCCTAAATGATTGATTATTTGAACATTTTTTGACCTACGGGTCTGAGTCCCAGTTAGAGGAGTAGATGATATGGAATGATGATATTAGCTTGCAAGTGAGGTTGGTATGACAATACCAACAAGATGCCTTGGTGTGTAATTAGTTTAATTAAAATGGGAATATGTGTTAAATATTTTAATTGGGATTTGAAAGAGGGTTGTGTAACTGAGTCGTGAAAGTTAAGGTCTGAGTAACCGATACTGAAAATCATGCTAGCCGGTGTGTGGGTCATTATAGCTTGAGAGTTCGAGTCCCCTTGCTTGTGACTAGGTGGTTCGAGTTCACCCTATTAATATTATTATGATTGGAGAGTTTGAGTCTCCCAAATCATATTTCATGATCTGGTTCTTAAGTTATCTTAGTAGATGATTGGAGGGTTGAGTCCCCCGTGCATATATATATGATCTTCCTTTGATTTGGGTGGATACACGTACTGGGGCTCGACCAGGGGGTAAGAGTTGGGGCCCATATAGCCTGTGGGTACTATTATATGACGATTGAGCTACAGGCCCAGGCTAAAGTTTCAAAGTAAACGTTTAGCCTTGTTCCCTATCTCGGCATGTGATATATATATATGTATGTATCTAAATGTATTTGATTATGTGTATTGGATTTTGAATGAGTTTGAAATTTTCGATCATGGCATTATGTTATCCTTATCCCTAAGTTACATACTAGTGTTCACCCTGCTAACCATTTTTGGATGTCGTATCCCCATGCGGTGAAGGAATTGGCTATACTTCTACTTCTACTGCATAGTGATTTAGATTTAGGGTCAGTTCGTGAGTTGACATTGAGATGGTGAGCTTTCATACATCGAAAATCTACATTTCATGTTTTAGTCTCTTATGTCTCAGACTGTTTAGACTTATTTTTGGCTATAGTCGGGGGCATGTTTTAACACTTTATTGATGTCCAATTTTTGGTAAAGGCTTTGTTGGATTACGGTGGACTTGGGTGATGTTGGTCGGTTGTTGGTTATTGATTATAGAAGTATTTTTTATTCTTTGAAATTTTTATCTTATTACATATTTGGAATTTATCCGACAGGGGCGATATTGTGGTGGTTGGTTAGGTGCAATGGAGTGATCTGTGATCTCCGGTTATCAGCGGACCTGAGATATCCACATGGCCAGGCCCTGTTTTGGTTCATGACAAAGTAGTATCACAGCCTAGGTTTGGTGTCATTGGGTGTCCAATAAAACGGTGTCAAGTAGAGTCTCTATTATAGGTGTGTAGCGTGCCACACTTATAAGGGAGAGGCTATAAGGCATTTAGGAATATTTCCCTTTCTTGTGATCTATTCTTCAGGCTATAGAGTCTAAGTTCATGAAACCTCATCTTATTCTCGTATGTTTACTTTTTAGATTATGTCTCTCAGATAATTTGATATTCATGGAAACTCTTTTATCCGTCTAAGGACAATGTGAATGAAACTTGTCCAACCCCTGAGGTGCAAACCTGGTCTAGGGTCGTTTCTTCTGATCGTCCTAATAGAGTTCCACTATTTACCCTTAGTCCTCCTCGAACACCTCAAGACAAAGTGTCCAATGTTGAGTTTCGCCGTTCTATTTATCTGTTGACCCAAATAGTAGTCTCTCTGTCATGTCAGTCTGGTCTTATTAAAGGGAGATGAAATTAGACAAATATAGGGGAGAGATAGAGCAATAAGTTCATATATTCAGAGCAAGATAGGGGCTTTCACAATAGTGGTAGACATGGAAGACAGTGTACTACGGGAGGGTCAAGGAAAATTCTGGTTCATACCCGTTAGCTAGATCCCCTAACCTAAAGTCGTCTGATAATTGTCATTTTCAAAAAAAGGTGTAGGTCCTAGGGATCAGGGTGCCCAGTATTAGTATAGTAGAGCCCAGTTAGTCCCTCCCTATCCTCTTTGCCAATTTTATAGTCAGTGGTATCGTGGGTTTCATCGTGATGGAAAGAACTGATGCTTCAAGTGTGGTCAACCCGGTCATATGCATTGTCCTTCGATCAGTATTGCCACTGGATCCAATAAGATTCTAGATGCTAGATCTTCAATTCTCACACCAAGGAGTGCTACTTCTAATACCATCACTGACCAAAATTATCTTTATACTCTTGCTACTCACCAGGAGTCTGAGGCATCACCAGATGTTGTTGATGGTATGTTACAACTCTTTCCCCATGATGTGTATCGCTTTCTTAATTTGGGGTGTACTCTCTCTTATCTGATCCCTTATGTGGCTGTTCACTTTGGTTTTGATCCTGAGTGTATTCTGGATTTTTTTTTGTATCCACCCTGGCGGGTGACTTTATTATGGCTAAAAGGGTCTATAGGGGTTGTGTGATGTCGGTCCATGGTAGGGAGACCTAGGTGGATCTAATAGAGTTGGGCATGATAGACTTTGATATGATTTTTGGATTGGTTGCATTCATTGTCGGACCCGTAGGGTCATTTTCATTTAACAAATGAGTTAGTGATTGAATAAACTGACTGACCTCTGCTTACCTGAGATTGGGTACCCTGTGCCTAGAAATAATCACCACCTTGATGACGCCTGTCACGCGCCTGGTAATGAGTACTTGCAGAAGAGTAGGAACCAAAACTCCCACACTTCTTTTTCTTTTATTTACCATCATCCCTACCACCCTGATACTGAGCACCTCTCTAGTAAAAAAAAACTGCTCCTCTTACTCTGTTTATCCCCAAACTCCGCCTGCTATCTATTTTCTTCTTCCATTTGTTGCATATGAATAATAAACCTAGAGATGTCCATATCTTTAATCAATAATGCAGTCTTTCTCTCCCAAATCAAATCTCAATTTAACCCAGAAGTGAACTTCTTCATTCTTACCCACATGTCAGCAACTAAATCAGGAGCATACCTTGATAATTGGTGAAACTTCAAGGCATATTCCTTGACTGACATCCTTCTCTGCTTGAGGTTCACAAACTCCTCCATCTTTGTTTCCCTCAACTCTTGGGGAAAGAAACGATCTAAAAAGGCCTTAGAAAAATTATCCCACAAGACTATTCTTCTACATCACCCCTATCCATGTCCCACTCTTCATACTACTTATATGCAACCTTTTTGAACTGATAAGCTGCAAAGTTTACCCCTTCTACATTAGTAGTCTACATCACCTAAAATATCTTTTTCATTATATCTAAGAACCCTTGTAGATCCTCCTTCACCTTCACTCTAGAAAAAGTGGGAGGACCTATCTTTATAAATTAGCCAACCTTTGTGGCCTCAGTAGATAAAGCACCAGTCACACCCTGCTCAGCCTAAGCAATGGCCATTTGAGCAATAACATTAATAGACTAACAAAATTCTACATTAGTCATCTCTCCTTGAGGAGGACTAGTAGAAATCAGTAGAACTCTAGAACTATAAGAGATAGGTTCATGAGATCAAAGATGAACCCCAGAAGTAGGATGCACTCCTTCATCATTACCCTCAGATGGGATAGAAGAATTTTCTTGTCTTCGAGATCAATGAGGCATGATCTGTAAGATGAAAAAATAAGGATTATAGAGACTCCAAGATTGAAATAGAATACCAAGAAAGTGAAACATTCCTAAATGCCTTGTAGCCTCTCTCTTTTGAGTGTTGAACGCTACACATCCCTAAAAAAAGTCTCTAATCGGCACAGTGTTGTGGACTCCCAATTGATCATGAACCTAGGCTCTGATACCAACTTGACGTGACCCTACCGAGGACCTTGTCATAATGGATATCCAAAGTTCGACTAGGACCAGAAACCACCCCTGTTACCCAACCAAACCTCCAACCATCTGCCCTGAGTTGGCTGAATATCGAGCATATAGCAAGATAGTGTAACAGCTCATATGAAAACTCTGGGACAAGGTCACAACCGTGACTGACCTAATCGAATACAACCATCCCATACCAACAATCCAACTATACCAAACCAATATCAAAACAAAGTCCATAAAAAGGTCCATAACAAAAGATGTTCCAAAAGATTATATAATTAATCCCAAAATGAAATAGGATGGACCAACCAACAATATCATCCAATGATGTTAGCCCTTCAGCTTATTCTAATGCCAAGGACCACACCAATACTGATCCTGCCCATTCTAACCCACAGAAATATCACAAAGCCTTTAACCAAAAGAGTAATAAAATCTAGTTGGTACATGCCCCCAACCATAGCCAAAACTAATATCCAAAATAAAAATAAAGTGCTTAAAATATCCTAACATAAAATAAAGCCTTCCGTAAGGATGGAATCTCACCACTTTAGTTCAAATGTTCTCCCCGAGTCAATCACTGTATAAGATGAGTAGAGCGGCCAGTTCTTGCATAGCGTAGGTATACAACCGCTAGTAGATGGGTTAGCGAGTGAACACTAGTATGATCTCAAGATAAGGATAAACTAATGCCATTTAAAAAACTAAGTGAAACCATCCGTATGTACACTACCATACACACATATATATAACCATAGCTAGAAAGAGGACCAGGTTTAGCATGCCTTTAAAACCTTTACTGGGCTATGCAACTTTGCCGTCCTAAAATACCCATGGGCTATATGGGTTCAACTCCCCCTGCTGAAAGGTACCAGTATATGTAACCGCACAACCAAGGAATAAAAACTTGGGATGAATAGTACATCCCCCAAAATATAGTGTGACATCATGCACACAGTCACCAAGACCAACCTCACCTAGCCAAATATGAGTTTCCAGTTTTGGTCCTCTCGGGACCTTCACTCACTACGGCTTTGCTACACATCTCACCATTAATGCCCAAATAAAACTATTTTCCAAATAACCAAACCATTAACCAATTATTAACTAAGGCCATTATTATTGATATCGTCATACCAATCCTTATTTGTACGTATTATCCATAGACAACTATATACAGGTTTAAGAGGACTTTCAACTGCCCTTCCATTTACCATATAAAACCACTTGGGGGATTTCATGTACCCCACAAGCATAACTATTTAGCCATTTACCTTTTCAAACCATTTTAACCATGTATAATTCCTTTGTCAAGTTTTAAAATGAGCAAGAGTTCTATTAAAAGTAGTCAATGTAATGGACATATCTTTATAAGTATTTGTCAAACACATTGGGGGCATAATATGACCAAAACTAAATCCTATTACCATTAAATTATTCTCATGCAATCCAATTATCTAAAACCACTATTTAATGGCAAAACCCCCAAATCATATTTGAAAACCAAAATCATATAATCAATTAAGTCATGAAAACATTCATAAAAACCATGCCATTAGATAGAATTAATAATAAGGGAAAAGAAGATGCCTTAAACAAAGATGATGATGGAAAGAAATCACAAAGACAAGCCCTAAATCAATCCTATAGTAGAAAACCTAGCTTTACCTGCCCAAAAGCTTTTGAGAGAATTTTAGAGTGTTTAGAAGGGTTTCTAAGTATTAATGGATAGAATAATAGGGTAAATAACCTTCCAAGTAGGTTAGAAGTCATGGGACCTTATTAGGATAAGTGGAGAAATTTCCAGAATACCCCCACTTAAGTTGCACAAAAATCCCATCACATGGGTATGACTGACCCACATGAGTAGTACCTTTCAATATGAGTTGTACCCTCTACTCATATCTTAGCCTCAACCTTTGGATCAAACTTTGTCTACCATATGAATCATCCAACTAAGTCGTATCCAAAGCATATGATTCGTACCTTTTGCGTATACCTTGGAAGATTTGAACCCAAGGAAGATTTAGACACTATCTACTATACGAGTTCTGGGTACGGCTCGTACCCTAGCTTGTGGCTCATGGTGAGCCACTCGTACTCAGATCCAACCTAAGTAACCAAGTCTAAGATTAAGTTAAGTAACCAAATGATCTGTGACTACCAATACAACTAGTACCCCTAAGTCGTATCCATTCTAGTAACCAAAATCTATCCCACCAACCAATACTGGTTAGCATATAGCCGGACTATACCATCCATACCCCAATATACGACTCTATCCTATTAGTCATATTGGGTCCAGAGATTAGAATTTCAGGAAATTTTCTAAGGTTTGACAACTAGGGTATCTCAGTTGTTTAGTTGAGTCATGAAAGTAGAGGTACGAGGGGCCGATACTCGAAACCGCGTTAGCCAGTGCGAGGGTGGTTAAGGCTTGAGGGTTAGAGTCCCCTTTCTTATGACCTTGTGTTTGAGTCCACCTTATTGATATTATTATGATTGGCAGGTTCGAGTCCCCCATATCATATTTCATGATCGGGTGCCTAAGTCACCTTAGTATATGATTGGAGGGTTCGAGTCCCCCATGCATATATATATGATCTTTCTCTGGTTTGTGTGGCTACACACCCTAGGGATCGACTAGGGGGTGAAATCTGGGGCCCATATTGTGTATGGGTACTATTATATAATGAATGAGCTACACGACCCTGGCTAAAGTTTTAAAGTAAACATTAAGCCTTGTTCTCTATCCTGGCATGTGATACATATGTGTGTGTGTGTGTGTATGCATTTAATTATGTGCATTGGATTTTGAATGAGTTTAAAATTATTGATCATGGCATTATGTTATCCTTATCCCTAAGTTACATGCTAGTATTCACCCTATTAACAATCTTTAGATGATGTATCCCCACGTGATGCAGGAATTGGACATATTTTTACTTCTCTTACACAGTGATTCAGATTAGAGGTTAGTTCGTGAGCTGACATTGAGTGGTGAGCTTCCATATACCAGAATTCTACATTTTATTTTTAGTCTCGTATGTCTTAGACTATTTAGACTTATTTTTGGCTATAGTCAGGGGCATGTCCTGACACTCTATTAATGTCTAGTCTTGGTAGAAGCTTTGTTGGATTACTGTGGACTTGGGAGATGTTGGTCGATTGTTGGTTATTGACTATAGAAGTATCTTTTATTCTTTGAAATTTGATTTGTTATATGTTTAGAATTCATCCGATAGGGGTGATATTTTGGTCGTTGGTTAGGTTCAAGGGGGTGATCTCCGATCCTTGACAGACTTGAGATACCCGTCATGGCCAGCCCCTAGTTTGGGTTGTGACAGTTTCTCTACAAATATCAGATACCACACAACCACTATAGAACCTTCTAGCAACCACTGAGTCACCTATCGAGGTAGATAGGAAAGGGGTCCGAAATACACTAATAACCAAAATCAAAATGAACATTCATAAATGGGGTAAAAAAAAAAAGGTAGACCTCGGATCAAGTAAATAGTACATATCATAAGAGAAGAATTTTAACATACTAGTGATGACATCAGGAGATGCCTCAGATACCTGCCGGGTAGTAAGAGCCTACAGGCAATTCCAGATAGTGCCAGTGCTAGAAGTAGCACCCCTTGGAGTAGGAGCTAATAATGTGGCAACTGGAACCTTATTAGGCCCCGTTGAGACCTTTTCCCCATTGAAATCATTTAGCATATATCCCAACTAGCCATAATTAAAACGCGGATTCCTCCCCTCATCATAGAAACCATCATGCAACTGACAAAAGTCATCAAAAAAATATGGCGGAGCTAACTGGGCCCCATTGGCCTAAGATTGGGAATCATGTAACCTAAAACCATCAGCACACTAAAAATGATAATCTCTGGATAGCTTCAAATAAGGTACATTAGCCGTCAAATAGGAACCTGAGTTGCCCCACCTCTTCTTAGAGCATTTCCCACCATCTCTACCACTTTATTACTGACCTCTACTGTCACGCCCCAAATCCTATTAAGGCGGACTGGCACCCGTTGCCGGTAAGGTTCGGGAGAACCAACCTGTAGCGATACATTACCTATGAACATTATAAGTCACTTTCATACTAGACATGCCCTCAAAAGATAAATAGGACTAGCAAGCCAAAAGATATTATATGACTAGGCCGTTGGAGCCACAATGTCTACGGTACGATACATGACCATACTATACTTTACGTAGTCTACAAAGCCTCTAAACAGGAAACATTATCTTATAAGGGTCGGGACAGGCCCCGCCTCATGATAAGATACTATACAATGCAAAAAGATATGGTAAGACTCAAAGCCCCGAAGCAACCTGGAGCTCAGTGACTGCGGTCGATATCCTGTACTCTTGCTAGGGAGGTTTATTAGCTTCTGTACCTGCAGCATGGAATGCAGGTCCCCCAAGAGGGACGTCAGTACGAAATAATGTACCGAATATGTAAGGCAACATGTACTATATATAAGGTAAAAACTCAAATGAGACCATGTACTGCTGTAGGGTAAAAGACCACCTTTATGCATATTGTGGAGTTATGCATCTTATAACAATTATGTTACTTTACTCTTATTACTTGAATAATCTGTGCACAGCATGTAATACAAATGACCAGCTGATCAGTGGTAATTCTATATCAGGATCGACCCATGCTAGGCTTTCCTTTCACCCCTGGGATACCCCCTGTAATACTGGGATTGACCCATGCTAGGTGATTCTTTCACCCCTGGGATACCACCCAATAGAAGCAACTGTATACATATATCTTCTTATTACTTTTGAGATGAATCTTTGGTGGTCGTAACATTTGAGCTATGAGACTATAAGCATGACAAATGACAAGTATGTGTCCATGTAACATCATATCATAATGAAAAGAGTGGGTTGTACAATTAGTGAAACATGTAGGACATAAACAACGTATGAACTTTATTTAGCTAAAAAGAAGACTCATATGTCATGGTACCCAATGTATGTATGCAGCAGTGACAATGCTCGAATCTGGACACACAAGTACATGTTAAAGAGTGGAGTGGTTATGTCGAAGTTTGTAAAGATCTCTATGTGCCAATGAAGACTTTGGATTCCATGCCAAATAATAAGAGATCGAATAGCCTTACATACCTCGACATATCAACTTGTTTTTACGTCGAAATGACTTCTTTTCTTCCAACTATTTATCTACAATATCATGTTTTAAAGCTAGTATTAGCAGCTACTCAATGCATCTGGACAGCCCAATCTCACAAGACACAACACTTTGGCAACAACGTATAACCATCAACTCAATGGTGTTATTCCGACTTTCTCAATTCTAACTGTATTCAACCAGCATAGATTATCATATACATGATGTATATAGCCCATACTAGTTCTATAACATGCTGGCAACAGTCCATAACTACAGCACATAACCATTTTACAAAACGCTCAACTAAGAAACACAACATTTCGTCGTCTCCCTACATTTCGTCGTTAACAATTCATACTTGTCCCAACTTTGAACCAGATGCTCCCAACATATATATACATCAAATAAACCTTAACATAGTCACAAAATAGCTCAAAACGTAGGGGAAATGTGAAACAACATCCCCCTCAACAAAACAGTCCAATACCAGTTTGGAAGCACATAAGATCATATAAGGATACTTGTTTCCAAAGAACTAGCAAAACAGTCCAGCAACCTTGGCAACCATATAAACACTATAACATGTTAATAACCTCAACTTTACATCATATTAAAGTGAAAAATCAGGGTAAAAATCGTTCCAAAGCCAAGAAAACCAAACAACAACTTTCAGGACACAAGCTGTCCAGAAATTCCTGCACAGTGAACCAGCCAACTTATCTTGTTTTCCATGGAAAATTCATATCAAGTATATGGTTATTTTTACATACCTTAACTCCCAAGGTGTAGGCCTAATTCAAGAACTCAAAAAGTAGCCTTTGGTTGCCTTCCAAGGTGAAGAAATACCAAGAGAAACTTAGAGAGAAATCCTGAAATTTTTGGTCTTTTGTTGGTTAACTCAAGGAGCTCGGTTTTGGTCCCTTTTTAAGGAGACTTTAGACCGACTCTATCTTGATATTTTCAGCTGATTAACTCAATTTGGCTAAGGACTAATTTTCCCCTTTCACTTGGGCCTTTTGGATCTCTAAATCAATGGGCTTTAGTGGCCCATTTCCTTACTCTTTCTTGCACTTTGTTTGGGCTCAATTTTGTTAGTAGTGAATGAATGTAGTTGGGCCTATTATATAAAAATCTTGGGCTGAACATCTTGGCCCAATATAATGTTAAACCATTGGCTTAAATAGCCTCCCTAACTTGGGCTTCGTTTGTCACAAGACTTGGAAGGTTTCGGCGTTAAGCCTTGTCTTCGTTCCCCTTTCTTTTTACTAACGTTTAGACTTCAAGTGAGTTCACTTATGAATGAATTCTTCTCCCTCATGTATATATAATTTTTAAGCTAAGCACACAGGTGACTCACCTGCTAGCTTCCTAAGTTCCATAAGCATGTCAATGGTTTTTCTCCGTTTAAGGCCACAGTCTCTAAATAGACTTCCATATAGTGCCCCAATCTAACACTTGAACACTTGAAAAATTTTGGTAGTAATTAAATCAAGTCGTATGTCATTTTATGTGAACATTACTAGTACATGTAAAATGTGGGGTGTTACATCTACCCTAATTCGAATACCAAAACTTCTTACTCTACCTCTCCCCTACCTCTAATTATTTTCTCTTTTCCTCTTCAACCTGTTGCATATAAACAACCACTCAAGAGATGTCCATATCCTTATTCAACAGAGCAGTCTTGCATTCTAATACCAAATCATAAGATAATCAAGAAGCAAATTTTCTTATCCATACTCTCATAGAGAACACCAACTCTAGAGCATAATGGGATAACTGGTGAAAGTTCAAGGCATACTCTTTCACGGTCATCCAACCTTGCTTCAAATTCACAAACTCCTCAGCCTTCACCTCCCTCAACTCCTGAGGAAAGAAGCGATACATAAAAGCACTGGAAAATTATCCCACAAAATAGACTCAGCATCATCACCCCTAAGATGATCTCACTCTTCATACCATTGGTATGCTACATCCTTTAACTGATAAGCATCGAATTCCACACCCTCTACATCAGTAGCATGCATAACCTAGAAGATCTTCTCCATCTTATCTATAAAACCTTGAGGATCCTCCTCAACCTTAGTACCAGTGAAATTTGGAGGGATCAACCTCATAAATCAGCTAACTCTAGTGGCCTCAAATAAACTCTCAGCAATACCAGCAGAACCCATCTGACGTAACTGAGATGTCACCAATTGGGTCAACGGATGACTGGATTGGTAGAAATCAATATTAGTAATATCTCCATAAGATGGCTGAGTACGAGTGCCACCAGCTGAAGAAAGATCAATAGAGACAGGTGGAACTCCATGGGGGAAATCAGAAGCAGCGACCCTAGACCGGGTCTATACCTCATAAGTTGGACGAGATCTTTCCAAATTGTCCTCATGTGGGATAGATGAGTTTCCATAATCTTCAGGTCGACTAGGAGGCATGATCTTAAAAATGAATAAATGGGAGTTAGAAAAATCCTAGACCTTAGACTCTATAGCCCGAAAATAAGACAACAAGGAAGGAAAACTTTCCTAAATGCCTTGTATCCTCTCTTTTATAAGTGTGGCATGCTATATACCCATAAAAGAGACTCGACTTGACATGGATTTGTGGACAACCAATTGAACATAAACCTAGGCTCTGATACCAACTTTTTCATGACCCGAACTAGGGCCTAGCCGTGATGGGCATCTTAATTCCAGCAAGGACCAGAGATTACCCCTTAGCCTAACCCAACAGAATTAAGTACACCTAGAAGTGGATGAATTCCCACATAAAACAAGATATGATAAGAAAACTCAAAGAATCTATGATAGATCAATATCCAAAAACCACCAACCAATAACTAGTATCGATGACCAACCATAAAATCCATGTCCATGGTAATGTCCAACAAATCCTCTAACAAAACCAAAGATAATTTGCTCGGGAAATGACCCCGATCATAGCCAAAAATAAATCCAAAAGAGAGAGTTAATACACAAGGAAGCCCAAAACATGAAAAGAGGTCTTCAAATAGATAAAAGCTCACCACTTCAGTCTGACTCATGAGCTATCCCCCGATCACCTAGTCACTATGTAGGAGGAGTAAAAGTACGGGTAGCCTCATGTATCATTTGGGGATACAACATCTGAAGATGGTTAATGGTTGGAGGACTAGTTTGTAACTAAGGGATATAGGATAAAATAATGCCAAAAACCATAATACAGAAACTATTAAAACCAGTGCACAACATTATATGCAATATATATATATATATCACATGCCGAGAGAGAGAATAGGGCTTAGCATGAACCATAAAACCTTAACCTGGACTGTGTAGCTTGGTCATCCTAAACCAGCAGTCGCTGGCTATATGGGTTTAGCTCCCCCTGCTGAAAGGGCCCCAATGTATTTTAACCGCACAAACCAAAGAAAACCTTAGGTAAACTAGGGCCATCAAGGCAACTATCCATCCAAAAATATATATCAAGTGTGACTCGTGCACAAGTCCATGAAGACCAAAGCTTACGTCGGCAAACGTGAGTTTTCAGTATCAGTCCCCCCGGGACATCCATCTTTATAGCTTTGCTACAGAACCCCCTATAAGCCCATATTAAAATATTTAACACATAAACCAACTACCAATTCCAGGAGATAATTATTAAGGCATCATTAAGTGCCATCGTTATACCTACTATAGCTTTCAGGCAATGTCATTAGCCAAATATTATGGGATTCCTTTATACCCCCGACTCCATTATTAAAACTTGATTGGGGGATCTATTTACACCCTACAAAGTTTTCAAAACCATCCATAACCATTTTTATATTTATACATTGCATTAGTTTTAAAGAAATAAGTCAAGCCAAATGATAATACATATTCCAAAACCAATTATGCAAAAGGGTCGAGGTTTATTATCAATTTACATACCAAAACTAATTATTTGGGGGATCCATTATACCCCTAAATTCATTAAACATTCCCATGTACCCAAATGAGTGTACAACCAACAATTCATGCATAATAAATCAATAGAAACCATGGAAACTATTCAAACAACTTATATCAAAAATTCTCAACCCATAGTTCAAAACCCAATATCAAAACCATAAATAATAAATAAATTTTCAAGACATTAATAAAATAAAAGTATAGGAAAAGAGGTACATACCTCATACACGCAAGAATTGGAAAGTAATTTGGAACTTGAAACCCAAAAGATGAACATACGATGAATTCCTTAGCCTTTCTTGGGGTTTTATGTTGGAGAGTGGAATTGGGAATTTTTAATCTCTTAAAACTAAAAGGAATAAGAAAAGTAACGCTTAAGGGTCGTACATAGATGAAGGAACCCAAATACCCCTCATCCCAAATAAATAAAACAAACCTACATGGATTTTACGCGGAGGCTAACCTCCATACCACGGACCCTAACCAGAATATTATCCTTTGTGTCACAGACCCAATCATCAAAATTATCCTTCGTGACAGGGGGATATCGCGGAGGCTCACTAACTTCATGGTTTAAAACCATTCTGAATCCTATCTAAAATTTTTTGAAACTCTTTCGGAACATCCCAAAATATATCTAAATACAATTCAAGACAAAAATTGATGTTTCAAACATGAGAGGGAAAAAATTAAAATTCTCAAACTTTAGGAGGTGTTAAACTTCGGGTTCCAAATGAGTTTCGAGGGTCAAAAATAAGTTTTTGTCTTTGCTAATATCTTGTGGATAGAGGGGATACCACAATCACGCAAAGTGAATAGAAATCATATAATGGAAATCACGATCCAAGTAATGGAAATCTTGATATCGCTTTATGTGAAGGGGATATAAATAGACCCCATTATCACAAATTTGGGCATTTCCAATTTATTCTTAAGACATAAAAACCCTAAAAGGGTAAGATAACTGAAAATTGAGTCTTGTAGGTGACTTGGGAGCACAATGGTGTAATATGGGTATTGTTATGCTCGTATTAATAAGTAGATTATGTTTTTGATAACTTGGAATCTAGAAGAGGCTTCTTGAAAGGGGAAAATAAAGGTTTATTAGATTGCTGAGAATTCTTCAAATTTATGATAGGTTTTTATCCCTTGTTAGAATAAGCTTTGTCATAGTATAATTATGATATCTTGTTAGATTTAGGGGGTAGGTGTTGGTTAATTATTTTCCAAGACTTGTGGTTAGTCGAATCTTTTAGGTCATTTGGAACCATTTAGTGAAATGCCTAGCATGTTGTCTCAAACCTTAATGGATTGAACTTAATGTCTTATGCTTAATATGCGAATACTTAGAACTACTCTAGTTAGATAGGGATGACCTTGTCGCTCATGCTTAGGGCAAGATTGGCCTTAGATGCTTACTCTAATGAATTTACTTTAGTTCTAGTAGACTTAGTGATAGTATTTAAGTAGGATCCGTACCTTGGACTTAATGGTGACTTGTGTAACGCCTCAGATTTTGAAACTCGGATGCTACACGGTGCTCATAATCCTGAAGGACTATAAGCTAACCCTTTTCTGGTACCTGTTGCAATAACTGAATAATGTACTGTAAAAATATGGAAAACTAGAGAAAAAATTTCCATAAGATTCAAATTGAATTACAACTGTATAAAATATATCAATACCAAAACTAAAACAACTGTCTGAACTTCTAGTCTGAAAGCCTCTAAACTGTCTGAACTTGGAGTTGATGGGACAAACCCCAACTAACTCCGTCTACTAAAGTACTGAATCAAATACAATACTGAAATAAGGAACATCCTCAAATGATGAGGGCTCACTGCTAAGTTTACTACTGCTGAATGAGTCTAAACTGTTAAGGATGCTCTGGAGCTTGTACTTCAGAACCTATGGTATAAGACACCATAGCGTAAGAGAAAAGTATGCATCAATACTTTAAATATACTGGTAAGATAGATGAGGTAAGGCTAAATGCAATGGTTTACATGCATAAACAATAATGACTAAATATCAAGAGACTACTGAACAAGGATACATGCATGAATGCATAAACTATAACTGAAGTCAAGGAAATACTAAATACTGAATTCTACTAACTGGACTTCTGATAACTGAGTCTACTGATACTGATATATGATTGACTGAGGTTGAGATCAGTCCTATCTAGTGGGTGATATCTAAATATACTGATGATGAAAATAATTGACTAAATCTAAGATCAGTCCTATCTAGCAGGTGATCTCTGAATCTACTAATAATAAAGATGATTGATTAAGCCTGAGATCAGTCCTATCTAGCGGGTGATCTCTGAATCTATTGATAATGATACTTATTGACTATATCTAACAGTCTTAAATCTATTCTACTAAACGTAATTCTATTATTCAGATTGATTCTAAAACTGAGACTGTGAGAAATAGTCATCTAATCGACATGGCCCTTCTAGCTAAGTTTGGGGTCCAACCTGTAACCCCAGTTGGAAGGGTGTCAGTGTCGTTCCATGGGTAAAGACAACTTTTGTGGAGCCAGTCCCATCTAACGGGTAACCCCTAAGATCATTCCTATCTAACGGGTAATCCCTAAGTATGCCAGTCTTGTCTAACGGGTGACATCTCCTACCTACGCTGGCTATGTAGTTCTGGAACTTAGGGATTGCTTCTAGGGATCTCATTCCTATCTAATGGGTAAGCCCCCATCCCTAGGTTCAGTTGGTGCTGAATTCTACTCCCAACTAAAAGACACTGAATTGATTAGTAATTCATACTAGGCTTGACTGAACTATTAATGATCATAATTATTTGGCTAAGCTAAAATGAATTCATTGAATGACAGAATATTACTGAGTTCTGAATCAATTACTGAATTGAAGTTGGAATGCTACTGATACTGAGATTACTGAGATTTCCTAAGTTCTGTAACTGTCTGAGTTCTACTGAGTTCTATAACTGACTGAGAGTACTACTAATCATGGCATGACTAAGATTATCGTGAAACTGATACTAGCTCTAGACAAGCAGCTAATTTGTCAGGTATAAATACCCCCAGGACTCGATAACATAAATAATATAAGATAGGACAACTCGTACATAACATAGCAATAGGCTATCATTCACAACACAATCAATGAGGCATCTCTTCAAGCACTTGGAAGTCTTAAACATGTAAATGTATAGGGAGTGCTACTATTATCTCATAATTCATTCAATAAGAAATGCACATGAGTAGGAATGCATGCAACATATCATAATTCATTCACTAAGGCCTTCCAACAAACACTTAGCATGCATTAACTTATACACAATTGGGGATTTCTTGTCAATATGCTATAATGACTCTATTTCCTTCACATAAGCATTTTATCCAACATATGGGGAGCATACTTTATTCAATACACCAAATTAACATGGTTACATCAATCATCATGCATATTAAAGGGGTTTATCATGAACATCACATACTAGGATCAAAACTTGGAACTTTGTAAACAAAACATTAATTAAAACTCAATAACAACTTGGACTTCAATTTCAATCACATGAATCATGAAAACTCACAAATATATAATCTTTGAATTTAAAAAAGGATTATTGAACTTCTTGGGTGGAAGGAACCCAAGAATCAACATCTAACATACCAGGAAATCTTGATTCTTGAAGTTCTTGAAGTCTTTTGGAGGGATTCTTGAGATTGCTTTTGAAACTTGGGGGATAGGTTTTTCTATTTTTGAGAGAGAATGCTTTTGTTCTTAAGGAATGGTGAAAATAAATGAGAAATTTTGGTTATTAATGGTTTAAATCCCATATATAGGCTAATTAGGGGCTTTATGAAATTACCAATCGATCCTTGGAATTAAATAATGGAATCTAAAAATCCCTAATTTTTATGCCGGCGTGACGCGGTGGAAAACGCGTTGCTGTACTGAAATTTGACAATTCTAAAATTAAAACTTGGTGCAATGTGCCAATATCGTGGAGGCTCACTAGTTTCTGACAATTGCCATTTTGGCTAACTCTGCGACGCGCTAAAGTTCCAGATGGTACACTGTCTTACTAAAATGTCTCCAACTCTTCGCCCAAGTGTCAGATTTGGGAGAATTTAGCATCGATGGAAAGCTTATTCAATTTCCCACATGATAAAATCAAAATCTTGAAAATACCACAGGGATTAAAAAGGTATTCATCTATGAAGCAAGATCTTTGATATTATAGAGATGAATCGAAGCTAGGTAAAAGTAGGGGGTATTACAATATCTCCTCCTTAGGATCATTCATCCTTGAATGAGAATGATTAAGCTGAGAATACTAGTAGGCTAAACTTACTTACTGGACATGAGCATCTGAAACATGACTATATGACTGGAACTACTGATATACTGAGATTTCATACTGAACATGCATATTTGATGCATGGATATCTGATTGAACTAACTCTTGAATGGATGACTTAATATGCAAAGATAACTGATACTAACTTTGTAAGAAACATCTGAACATGTGACTGAATGGGTTTAAGGACATGAAAGCATCGGAGAAATATAGGGTATCTCCCCCTTGGGAAACTATGACCCTCTAAGAAGGGTTACTTCACTGAGACACTTGAGGAAAACTGTGGAGATGCACAAAGCACCTACGAATTGGATCATAACTAAATATCTGGAACCTAAAACTAATGCATGACTCATGAAATGAGTTGATCTTGCAACTACTGGGACTCTCTATCTTGGAATAGTTACATTCTTAAGATTTCTGATAATATGACTAGATAGAAAGATAGGAAAATAAACCATATGAATCTGACTGCCTGACTGCTAAACTGACTTACTGGCTGTTCAAACTAACTCATACTGAAAACCTATGCTTTGTTGGAGTACTTCTTCTGCACTTTCTCAACTATACTCTCCAATTTAACTTCAAGTCATCACCATAAGTCTGTAAATACTTTACTAAACTCTAAACTGAACTACAATCAATCTACTCTAGAGTCTGGGGTGCAATAATGTACATAAATAATAAACTCATCTTGAAAGACTACAACTGAAAGTATAAAACTCACTTCTAATACTATCTCTTGGGATACAACTCTTAACTTTCTTTAGCACCTACAATTATCATCACATACGTACAATATTTTCAACACACGCTTGTCTCACTAAACACATCATCTGCTTTTATTTCTTCATAGACTACTAAGATCACATCTTCTAACGCATATACACATCTTCATACTTTATTTTAAATCAACAAACTCAAATTATTGCATGCACTGTTCAAGCCTACTCAAACCTTTGAAATATATATATATATATATATATATATATATATATATATAGCCACTTACACACCAACATGACATTCAAGCCTATCTTTATGACTAAATCCTCATGTAAAGCAAGCATGATATAGTCTTTTCTTAATATAAAACATTTACTCTTTCCCATCTAAGTAACTGCTCATCACTAAGAAAGGAACTGGAAGGTCAAAAATACGGGAACCTGAAGCATGTATGGATACTATACCAAACGTAGCATATAACTGAAGCCTTGAGATCTAAATAAGCATAAACATAAAGATGAAAGACTCATACGTACCCGTAACTATATTAGGAGAACTTTTCTGATCTTGTCTGGACTGAAGTGCATCAAGACTATATGGGCGTTGCCCACTGGTGATGCTAGAGGTGGCGCCCTGCTGACGTGAATCTCTACCCCTTTGAGATATAACCCTACGCAATTGTAGTCTATGGCCTGGCTTACCACCCCTAAAACATACATCACTATTTGCTCTACACCCCCTTATGGTTCCTACCATATTCTCCATAAGGTGAATTAGTATGAATACCCTTCCCACAACCTCATAACTTAGAGCCTGGTGCTCTCACTCAACCTAAAAGCTGAATTGGTGCTGTGAATCTCTGATAGAAATGAGAGCGGTTACTACCCCTTGATCTTGGCATAGAGTTATTTGCTCTAGCCCTCTTATTCACCCTATGCTCCCCTTTCTTATTTTGCTCAGTACAAGTCAAAAGCCTAGATAGGACAACATTCTACAAATTGTTCTGAGCAACTACTACATAAGCTAAGGTAGTGAAGGCAGCTCTGAATTCTGCATGAGAAACATGCTCGTCCAGGGGGTTTGCCTGAATAAGCTAAGAAGCTAGCTGGTTTTCATTACTTCTTCCATTAGCTTCTCTGAAAGACATGTTCTGTAAATGAAAGGGAGGAGTAGATTAGACTGAGGGTTTAACTTGAGCTCATGCTCACTCGTACGACATGAATACTAAAAGAAGGGAAACTGTTTCGAAAACATCTTATAGCCTCTTTATATAAATATAGCATGCAACACACCCATGTATAAGACTCTACTAGATGCGGCTTTCAGACTTTCTAGGACACTATTGAACCTGGCTCTGATACCAAGTTTGTAACGCTTTGGATTTTAAACTCCGGACGCTACATGGTGCTCATAATTCTGAAGGACCATAAGCTAACCCTTTTTTGGTACCTACTGCAATAATTGAATAATATACTGTAAAAATATGGAAAATTGGTGGTAAACATGCCATAAGGTTCAAAGTGAATTACAACTATATAAAATATATCAATACCAAAACTAAAACAACTGTCTAAACTTCTAGTCTAAAAGCCTTTAAACTGTCTGAACTTGGAGTTAATGGGACAAACCCCTAACTAACTTTGTCTACTAAAGTACTGAATCTAATGCAATACTAAAATAAGGAACATCCTCGAATGATGAGGACTCACTGCTGAGTCTACTGCTGCTGGATGAGTCTGAACGGTTAAAGATGCTCTGGAGCTCGTGCTTCTAAATCTATGGTATAAGACACCATAGTGCAAGATAAAAGTATGCGTCAGTACTTTGAATGTACTAGTACGCTAGATGAGGTAAGGCTAAATGCAAAGGTTTGTATGCATAAATAATACTGACTAAATATCATGAGACTACTGAATGAGGATACATATATGACTGCATAAACTATAACTGAAGTCATGGAAATACTAAACATTGAATTCAATTAACTGAACTTCTGATAACTGAGTCTACTGATACTGCTATATAATTGAATGAGGTTGAGATTAGTCCTATCTAGCAGGTGATCTCTGAATATACTGATGATGAAAATAATTGACTAAATATGAGATCAGTCCTATCTAGCAGGTGATCTTTGAATTTACTAATAATGAAGACGATTAATTAAGCCTGAGATCAGTCCTATCTAGTGGGTGATCTTTAAATCTATTGATAATGATACTGATCAATTGTATCTAACAGTTCTGAATCTATGCTACTGAACTAAATTTTATTATTGAGATTGATTCTGAAACTGAGACTGTGAGAAGTAGTCATCTAATCGACATGCCCCTTCTAGATAAGTTTGGGGTCCAACCTGTAACCCCAGTTAGAAGGGTGTCAGTACCATGCCACGGGTAAAGACAACTTTTGTAGAGTCATTCCTATCTAACAGGTGACCCTTAAGATCAGTCCTATCTAACGGGTGATCCCTGAGTATGCCAGTCTTGTCTAACGGGTGACCTCGTACCTACGTTGGCTACATAGTTCTAGAACTTAGGGATTGCTTCTAGGGATCTCAGTCTTATCTAACAGGTGAGCCCCCATCCATAGGTTTTTTTGGTGCTGAATTCTACTCCTAACTAATAAATACGGAATTGATTACTAATTCATACTAGGCTTGACTGAACTGTTAATGATCATATTTATTTGGCTGAGCTAAACTAAATTCACTAAGTCCCATTGACTGATGGAATATTACTGAGTTCTGAATCGATTACTGAACTGAAGCTTTAATTTGTTTTCTTTCTTAACTATTGCAGAAGTTAAGAACTTGTCTGTATTTAAGATCATCTTCACAAGATAGGTTGATATTAGGAATAAAATATCACAATAGTAATTCTAGGCTACCAACCCTTGTCTAATTAACTTGACACCTAAAAGAAGATAGTTAGACTGGGATCCAAGATAAGGGTTAGTACGGTGACACTCTGATACTTATAAGGAAAAGAGTGAAATTTATCAAAGATGTTCACAAGATGACTGGTGATAGTTGGATTGAGCATGAAATCCTACAAAGTTAGGAAGCTAGGGGGAATGAAGTCATTGTATTCATCTCAAATTGATTTCAACCTAAAATGATCAAGACTTGTTAGTACTTTACTATGTTTAAAAAATCCCCCATTTACTTTACTGTATTATTTTGGCTACTTCAGCAAGCTCGTGAGTGATAATCGGCCTATTTTCTATGGGTTCGACCCTAACCACTCTTGGGTTAATATATTTGGCAGAGACCACATTGTGCTTTATTTAGAGGAATAACTAGGGTGACATCAAATTTCAGCGCCATTGAAGCTCATCATGAGCTGTCTCAAGCTGATCCACTTGAGTTCACTTGGTTCTCAAGAGATAGCTGTGCAAACCACTATACGGTTATTAGATAAAGTGAATGCAAGGGGGAATACAAATGACCATCGTGCAGCTCAAGAGGAAAGACAGTGGCAAAAAGTAGACCGTCAAGCATAACTCGATCGAAGTAGAAGTAATAGAGTTCAAATGCCCCCAGCTTTTTAATATTTTCCAGCATATGATGATCGAAAAGATGACTTAGGGTATGTTGAGCCTATCGATACAGGAGCCACCATTCCCCTTAAATTTCCCTAGAGGGTAAAATTTGATATCATAAGTGCTATGACTCAGCTGTTAAATCTGAAAGGTGTTTGTTGGTTTGCAGATAGATAACGCAAACATGCATATCATGAATTTTATAAGAATCTGTATTTTTTTATAATTTACTTAGGGTTATTCAGAATACTTTGAGACTCAGGTTGTTCCCATATTCTTTGATAAGTGAAGCGACATTATGGCTAGGGAAACTACCTCGCAGGTACAACACTAATTGGAATAAGGTGCAGAAGAAATCTTTGGATCATTTTTTACCACTTTCTAGAATAATGTAGTTGAAGAATAAGATCTATAATTTTAGGAAATTGCATTCTAAACCACTGTATGAGGCATAGTTGAGGTTCAAGAAGAAGTTATTGATGGTGCCAAGTCACAAAATTTAGGGAGGAATTTGCTTGAGATATTTTATCAAGTCCTGAATGCTAATACCAAAGCTGTTGCAGATACTATTATTAGTGGAGATTTTATGAACCTATGTTGGGAGTTAACTTCAAAAAGTTTAGACCATGCCTCTATGTTCAACTGACGGTGGCATACTCGGGAGGCTAAAAGAGGAGTCAATACTTGTGCTATTGGTTCTTCTAACAAAAAGAGAATTATAGATAATACCATGGCTCAAGAGTTTGCCCAATTGAGGATAGAGATTGGTTTATTGACAAAGAAATTCATACCTTTGAGTTCAAAAAAGGTAAATGCTATGGGCACACAAGGCAAAGCTCATAAGCTATATGATTCAGATATTGAGGAAGAGATAAAGTACCAAGATAAAAAGGTGGTGGGTTTTCGAGTCAAGGACCAAGGGTCTAATCAAGACACTTGAAAATCAAGGTAAGTGAATTAAGGTCAGAACTATTATGGGAAAACATATAAGAATTCGATCAAAGAGGGAGATGGTGACGTAAGGATGACTATAAAGAAAAGAGTGGTGCAAATGTTCCTCCGAGGAATTATGATACTGATTTGGGAATGAAAGCATTAACTAAGCTAGTTATCAGCTTTGAGAATTAAGAGAGTTTCCTTAAGGAGATTAAGGAAGATATTTTGGAAATGAGCCAAAAAATTAAATCACATGCTACCTCAATTAAGTAGATTGAGCAACAGTTCGGTTAAATGTAGGTTACTTTGAATCATTGGCAACTGAGTACTCTTCCAAGCAACACTGTGCAAAATTCTAAGAACAACAATTACTGTTTAGCCATCACTACTCGGAGTGGTAAGGATACTATTGATTAACCTACGCATGTAGTTGATGAGGTATGGAATGATGTTGTTGATATTAATGATGCACCCGAAGCCAAATCTGAAAACTTGGTGACTAGTGGTAACTCATCATAAAAATTAACGGGTGTTGATAAATGAGTTAAGAAGGATAAAGGTAAGGGGAAGAAAGTTGAGCATCTATTAAAGAACATTCCACATACCCCCCACCTTTTACTCAGAGATTGAAGAAGAAGAAAGAGTAAGGAAAGTATCATATGCTTATGTCGATGTTGAAGGAACTGTTGGTTAATATTTATCTCATGTAAGTATTAGAGCATATGTCAAGCTACCCAAAGTTCAAGAAAGATTTGGTTACTAAGAAATGGATAGTGACTTTTGAGCCCGCTGATAATATACACTATTATAGTGTCATTGCTTCTCGATCTTTCGTAGAGAAGAAGGAGGACTCTAGAGTATTCATTATTCTATGCACTATTGGGTCTTTTAACTTCTCTTGAGCATTGTATGATTTGGCAGCTAGGATAAATCTAATGTCGTTGGTAGTGTACAAATAGTTGGGGTTGGGGGCACCCAAACCCATATCGATAGGATCATTAATGTCTGATCGTACTATGAAGAAATTAGTTGGCATATTATGTAATATGTTGGTGAAGGTGGCCTCCTTTATATTTCCATTTGATTTTTTGATCCTTGACAGTGAGGTGGATTTCAAAGTTCCTATTATCTTAGGTAGGCCTTCTTAGCTACGGGTAGGGCAATGGTTGGCATGGAGATGAGGCAAATAAAATTCTGCCTCGATGATTAAAAAATTACTTTTAATGTATGTTACTCGATGTGACAACCAAAGTTTATGTGAGTGTCTGTGATAGACAGTGTCGATGGTAATGCATTGACTATTCCTACTGAGGAGAGACTTAGGGTTGGGGCACTAGCGACAGTTATCATAAACTTTAGCAGTGATGGAATAGATGAGTATGATGAGATAGTGAGTTCACTATATGGTAGAAGTTCTCATTCTTATGCTTCGAAGAAGTTAGATCTTGATTTAAATAATAGAGCAACTCCACCAGCTCGTCCATCTATTAAGGAGCCTCTCATTTTGGAATTGGAGGCCCTTTTATCTCACTTTTGATATGTATTTCAAGGGCCGATAATACATTATCGATCATTATTGTTGATGAATTATTAGATACATAGGTTGAGGCAATGATTTCAGTTTTACAGAGACTTAAGAGGGCCGTCAGATGGACTATTGCAGATATTATGGGGATTCAGCCCGAGATTTGTACTCATAAATTCATCTTAAACTGAATTGTGTTCCCAATATCAAACACCAACAGTGTTTGAACCCACCTATGTAAGAGGCGGTGAAGAAAAACATCATAAAGTGGTTAGATGCGGGCGTGGTTTATACTATTATGGACAGTAAGTGGGTGAGCCCGATTCAATGTGTACCTAAGATGGGTAGGTTCATTATGGTCCCAAATGAGAAAAATAATTTGGTGCCTATTAGATCAATTACTGGATGAAGACTGTGCATGGATTACTGAAAGTTGAACAAGTAGACCCTAAAGTACCATTTTCCTATGCTGTTTATTGATGAGATGCTAGAAAGACTTACAGGCTGAGGTTGGTACTATTTTCTTGATGGTTGCTCAAGGTATAATTAGATTTCCATTACCCTCAAATACCAATATAATACTACTTTTACATGCATAAATGGTACTTTTGCATTCAAGAGGATGCCATTTAGACTTTGTAATACTTCTTCCACCTTTTAGCATTATATGATGTTAATATTTTTTGATATAGTGAAGTAAACTATAGAGGTCTTCATGGATGACTTTTCTATCTTTGGGGACTCTTTTGATGACTATCTGGCCCATTTAGCAAATACATTTCAGAGATGTGAGGTGTGCAACTATGTTTTGAATTGGGAAAAGTGCCACTTTATGGTGATAGAAAGGATTGTTCTCAGATACAAGATCTTGGAGAGGGGCATTGAGGTTGACAGGGCGAAGATAAAGGTGATTGAAAAATTACCCCCTCTAATTTCTGTTAAAGGTATTAACAGTTTCTTAGGTCATGCTGGATTTTATAGGAGATTCATCAATGACTTCTCTAAAATTTTAAATCCATTATGCAAGTTTTTAGAGAAGGATGTGAAGTTTGTATTTGATAATATGTGCCTTAATACCTTTGAGTGCCTTAAGGAGCGGTTGATGTTGACTCAGATTTTTGTATTTCTAGACTGATCCTTGCCTTTTGAGGTGATGGGTGATGTTAGCGATGTGAATTTGAGAGATATCCTAGTAAAATGACTTGAGAAGATCCTTCACCCAATATACTATGACAATAAAGCATTAAACCTTGCACAAAAGACAATTAGTTAGTTGGAGTTACTCGCGGTGGTTTTTGATTTTACAGGGACCAGAGTCATTATTCATACTGATCATACACCATTGAGGTATCTTATGTTAATGAAAGATGCAAAGCCAAGGTTGATTTGTTGGGTACTTTGTTGCAGGAATTTGACTTAGAGATGAAAGATCAGAAAGGCACTAAAAACTAGGCTGTAGACCACCTATACCACCTCGATGAGGAGGCAATGTTGAAATTAAGGGATGAGCTTGAAATATATGATACTTTTTCAGATAGGCGGGTCTTGGCAGTATCTCAAGGCTTAATCCCCTAGTTTACTAATTTGTCCAACTTTTTGGAAAGTGATCTTGTCCCAAAGACTTAGTGTTTTAGCGGTGGAAGCAGTTCATGCATGAAGTGAGAAAGTTTTTCAAGGATGAGCCATATCTTTTTTGGGTATGTGCGGATGGAGTTATTTAAAGGTTTATTCCTGAGGTGGAGATGATGAACATCCTTGAGGCTTGTCATTCTTCGCCATTTAGGGGTCATCATGGTGGTACCCGTACAACCCATAAAATTCTATAGTATGGGTACTATTAGTCGACTATTTACAAGGATGCTGATAATTTTGCTTGAGCCTGTGATCAGTGTCAGCGACAAGGTAATATTTCATGAAAACATAAACTCCCCATGACACCTATCTTAGAGTTAGAGTTGTTTAATGTGTGGGAGATTAATTTCATGGGTCAGTTTGTGATTTTTTATGGGATGAAGTATATAGTAGTCGCATCCAACTTGTTTCAAAGTGGGTGGAGGTAGTTGCACTTCCAAAAAATGAGGGTCAAAGTTTCACTGCATTTTTGAAGAAGAACATTTTTTCTTGATTTGTCACTCTACGTACAATTATTAGTGATGTGGGTCTCACTTATATAACCATCTCTTTAAGGACCTACTAAAAAAATATGGTGTGAAGCATAAGGTGGCAACACCTTACTAAACGTTGACGAGTGGGTAGGTTGAGGTCTCCAATCATGAGATCAAGTTCATATTAGCAAAGACTGTGAATAACAACATGACTGATTGGTCAAGAAAGTTAGATGATGCTCTTTGGATGTACCAGATAGATTTTAAAACCCCCATAGGTGCCTCTCCATATCAGCTTGTATACGACAAGAAATGCCACTTGCCGATTGAACTTGAGCACATGTCACTATGGGCGTTGAAAAAGCTTAATTTTGAGTGGAGTTATGAAACAAATTTGATGTTGAGCAAGGTGAATGAGTTGGATGAATTTTGTCTCTAAGGTTATGAGAGTTCAAAAGGAGAATATAAAGCAGTATTATGACAAAAAGATCAAGAAAAGAGTATTTGAACGTGGTGATATGGTCCAGTTGTGTAATTCTAGGCTTTGCTTGTTTCCTAGCAAGTTGAAGTATAGGTGGTATGGACCGTTCCCTGTGCTTAGAGTATTTCCGCATGGTGATATTTAGTTGAAGCAAGACAGTGAATCCACATTTAAGGTAAATGGGCAACGTGTTTAGCACTACATAGGGAATATTGATGAAGTGAAAGTTTGTGTTGATGTAAGCCTTGGAGAAGTCTAAGTAGCCAAGGCAATAGAGTCGTTCCACGATATTAAACTAGGCATTTCATGGGAGGCAACCCATGGGCTTGTTGGTAAAGTCTGAGTATCCAACATAGCCATGTCGTGTCGCGATGTTAAATCAAGTAGTAATTAGGAGGCAACCCAATATTTTAGTGTTCACTTTGTTTTTGTTTTTGTAGGTTTAAAACAAGGGAAAACACTTGAAAGCTGGTAAAAATTGCAAAATTCTATCAAGTCTAGGTAAGGGGACTTACTGACCTACTTACAGGGGTCATAAGTCCAACCTATGCTAGGTAAGTGATGCGATACGTGTTAGATTTAAAATTTGAGGAATTAGGGTCTTACAAACCCACTATGGGGGCCGTACATACAACCTATGGCCCATAAGTTTGGTCATTGAAATTAGAGTGGAAATCATCTGCAGAAGGTCACTTATGATGGACCATTTATGGGCCATAAGTAGCCCTATAAGTGGACCAAATATATGGGGTCAAATATTTTATAAAACTGAGTTGGACCCAAGTGGGTCCTGCCAGATCCAGCGCACCACCAACCTTAAAAAACCCATACCTGATCTAAATTCCCCACTTTCTTCGATTTTGTAACTTCCCACTTAAATTCAAACTCTCCACCTTCCTTTTCTTATTATAAAACAAAGAACCACTCATGTTCTCTCTCACTTATATGTATAGAGCATATAAAGCTAGGATTTTCATTAGGCTTACTCACTTTCTACTTCCAGTATTTGCAAACTAAGGTAAAATTCTTGGCTCCTACTAGTTATAAATTATGCTATTAGTAAAGAACTTGAGTTGTTACTTAAAATAATCCTGATAATAAAGTAACACTCATAAATCTTGATAATTAGGAGCCTAGACTGGTTAAAATGTAAAGATAATGCATTGTTCTTGACTAAGAAATTGGTGATGATGTCTTATATGGAAGTAGAAGTCGAATAAGAGGATGAAAATCACAAATTCTTATGCAATGCCTATAAATGTTAACTTGATATGTGTTGTAATGTGCAAAATTGGACTTATATATGCAAAATACACTGTGTGGGATGAAATTGTTTGGAAAAATTTAAAGTACCTTCAGGAGGGTACCCATGAAGGTACTTATGAGCCTCGTAAGTAGTACTTTAGGTTGCAAGTAACCTCATAAGTGTTAGAATTGAATCCCTGAAGTTTTAGGGCTTTGCCTTAAACTTATGAGAGAACTTACAACCCCCTTAAGTGGAACCTATGACCTATAAGTAGGGTCTTAGGTACCCTGCCCTGGCTGTTCTGATTTGTTTTTCAATATCTTTTGTTCTGTTTTGCTGTTTCAAGCACTAACAACTATTTTTTTAAGGTACGATGGTATCAAAAGCAACACTAAATAAGAGAGTCCAGTTTAGTCTCTAAGATAAGTCTCCTGAGAGGAGTGGCTCAATAGATGAGTACCCGATGAGCCCAGACAGACCGTGGGCCTCATTGCAAACTAGGGTCATATCTCAGAGAAAAAATGTAGCTGCAATAGTTATTGCAGCCATATTAGGTGTTCATCCTACATAGACACCACAGGCAGGGGTTCAGCCTCTATCACCCTTGATTTTTAGGATGGGACTTGGATGAAGAATTTGAGTCAGACACCACCACACTCTTCCCAGTATGAGAAGAAAGGGGATGATGCAGAGGACAAATAGGAGTCAGGGTTTGGATAGGAGGTTGAGTCTAGATCAGTTTCTGGGTTAGTAAAGAAAAATGATGCACCCGACTCCTAATTTGAGAAGGGGATAGATAATGCTTTTGGATCAATGAATAAATTAGCATCGGTTGCACCCCAGTATGAGAAAGATGTAGGCCGGGTTCCAAAATAGGTTTCATCATCATCAGCACATGACACTAAACTGACTGCATAGGATACTCTGGCCTTACTCCTTAGTGCCACCACCTGCTTCCCCAGGGTCTAACTCTACATATGTCTCAACTGTGCCTGTAGTTAAGATAAACCCGAGATTGTGTATAGAAGAAATACAATGTATTTTTGATATAGATAGCCTCCTTACGGACCATGGTCATCCAAGGAAGAGTATTGCTGCTGAAAGAAGGATTGATTTGACTAGGCTAGTTGAGGCACCAGACCTGCAGTCCTCTATTGATCAGTATCAGTTGGAATAGATGACTTAGCCCAAGGATCATACAACCCAACTCTAGTTTGGGAGTTTTATGCCTCTTATGCCTCTATGATTTATTTGATTACTCTACTTAAGGGTAGAGGTGTAGAGAAACTCCAGTTGGACCATACTTTAGTTAGATAAATTTGAGTGGATATGTCTGCAGTGACCATCCACCGGGTATTATTTAGGCTGGAGTACGTTGCACTGGCATCAATGATAGAGTTTGAATTTAGGATGATATTCACGTGGGACAGATATGCTATGAGAGATATTAAGTACAAACAACAGATACTTAACTTGTCTAGGTGGATGGCTACCCAGATCTCTGATTTGGGTCCTGATAGCCCCTTGATAGAGGGCAAGGGGGAGATAAAGAAGGCAATATTGTATTTTACAGCAAAATTTTGGTGGACTATGCTATATTTTACGGTGAGTCGAATTACATTGAACAACATAGTTACTTGGGCGAGAGACATATTGGTTGCCATTTTGCTTGTTGGCTATGATATTGATTTTCCAATGCTGATATGACTGGAGATCCACGTTCGATCATTTAACCACCACTATACCTTTCCCCGATCTTATCCAGTAGTTATGTAATGCAGCTGGCATGCCAACTATTGCTAATGTTGATAATAGGATTGAGGTGACTAGTACTACAAATATTAGTTTGATCATGGATCCAACTAATTTGGTCTTTGTACAAAGAGTGCTTCCACTTTCTACTACTATTTTGGTCCATTTTGAGGGATCTTCAATTTAAGTTGAGCATGTTGAGAGACCGAATGGTGGTATTGATATTGAGATGGGCGAGTAGAGAGCTGAGCTCGAGGTTACTATTGTTGGTAAGGGGTCTATGACTACATCTACATCAGCCTTAACTTTTACTTTAGAGCCAACCAGGGCATCTAATTTTCCCTCTTACCCCATAGTTTCTAGGTTGGTTAGTGTGTTGTGTGAGTTTTTAAACACCTGGTTGAGCGGTAGGATGAGGTAACAACCCGCCTCACTCAGACAGAGTCTCATTTGGCTGCATATATGGACAGATCCGACCTTAAGTTCAGACTATAGTTGATTCTATTGAGGCCTATTTTAAGGTAAGGATGAGGGCTGTGATGACAGAGTATACAAGGGAGATCATGCTCGGCTTGACACCTTTGAGGCTAGGATGACTACATAATTATGGGAGGTCCATAATCCAGATCTATCTAGATTTTGAGAGAAAATGGCTACATTGTGCGCTGAGGTAGAGAGACAGGCTCCAGTAGTCCCTCCATTCATTCTATTTTTCATATATCCGTTGTCCCTTCCCCACATATGAGGTTTGATTTGTTTTCTAAGGATGATATGGTCCCAATGGTTAGAACCAAGAGAGGTCAGAAGGTAGAGCTAAAAGACCCCACCTTACTATTTGATCAGACCCTAAAAATATACTCCCATTAATCTAGTTTTTTTCATCTATTAAGGAGTGAAGACAAGCTGAGATAACTATGAGCACATCTTCTAGTCATGCCGCACCACCACCTTTGCAGGATGAGCCATGAGTTTGCTCCAAATAGGGTAAGTTTGATTTGGACGCCTAGAGAATCACAGGTATGTCTTCATTACCTTGTTTTATATTATAGTTATGCACTCAGGATAGTGCATATTCTTTAGTTAGGGGTGGGGGTCTACCACAACCGAGTGTTTTTCTTGCTATGTTTCTTTTTCCATCGGCCGTGCTATTATAGTAGAACTGGCATGTTTAGGTTATTCTGTTTTTGTGTTGTATATTTGTTTTGTTGTGTTTGTGTTTCATTTGGAGAAAAATAAGAAAGGGGGTTTACCACAATCGAGGGTTTTTCTTGCCATATTTTTTTTTCGTCCTTTGAGCTATCATAGTAGAACTAACATTTTTAGGTTGTTTTGTGTTTGTGTCATATATTTGTTTTTTTGTGTTTGTGTTTAATTAGGAGAAAAATAAGGAAGGAGGTGTACCACAATTGAGGGTTTTTCTTGCCATGTTTCTTTTCCCGTTGGCTGCGCTATCATAGTAGAACTAACATGTTTAGGTTGTTTTGTGTTTGTAATATATATTTGTTTTGTTGTCTTTGTGTTTAATTAGGAGAAAAATAAGGAACATAAAGGAAGTTAATGTATTTTTTTATTTTTAGGTGTTTCTGAAATTTGATACCCCTCAAAAAAGATTTTGTGAACTGTGTGATGTGACTATACGTGTGACTATTGTGAATCTTGGTATGACATTAGGATTAGGGACTATAATCATAACTTAGCATTTGCATGAACTGGATAGGTAGTATCTGTAATATAACCTTATATCGTGTGTGTGAGAGATGCTTACTTACTTTTCTTTATGCATTCAATCCAAAACTTGCCCGGCTAGTTTTGCCTAGGTTGTAGGATAGTTGGTTAGGACGTGATCATAGGCCATTTTTGCATTTAGTTCACTCTTAGCCTAAATGACCATCCAAATGTGAATAAGTATCCATTGATCCCTGAATTTTAGCCTATATTAATCTATTTTCTTGTTTACACCTTTCACCTTCTCAGTTTAACTATAATGAACCTGTTTTGGCCCTGATTCCTCCTTGGAAATTGTGCACCTCAACTCAAGCAAATTGCCTAAGTTGAGGGTGGCTATCATAGAGGTGCGTAGATATAATTAAATATGAAGAACGGTTTTAATTAGAGAAAATAAAGTAGGGCTGGGTGTGGTAAAAAGGAAAAAATTGAAAAAAGAGAAACAAAAAGAAAGAAAATTGAAAAAGATAAAGAAAGAACAAAAGTAACTGCACCCAACCCGAATAAGTAATAAAAGGGAGAAATAAAAGAAAAAATTACAGTTGAGAAGTGGACATTAAAAGTAAGTGTAGTGTCAAGGAGGGTTAGTCACTAATTCCCAAATGTATAGTGATCCTAGTCTGACTGTCCGAAAAATTAAGGTAAAGAAAACAAGGTAAGCCTATGGTATTCCATGTAAATTTATTGGAACTTATTTTGTGAGTATGAGTGTCTCAATATCATCCCTGTATGGACAATATGATTATACTAAGAGAGTGGGACTTCTTTGTTGTGAGGGTACATGGGTTGTGTTTCTAGCTGCTTATCTGTTCGGGTAGTATAACTTGTATATTTTCTTGGTTGTTTATTGATAATATAATTCCATATCTTGATTCCTTTGTGTCGTATTGTTGTGCTATATAGATCCCCATAGTAGTTTTTATAGGACGAGTTAATGTTTTTGAGATGAAAATTAAGTAGATTGCTGTAGTCACCTTAGATTTATTTTGGTTAAGCATCGTGTTATATTTTCTTATGTGTTTGTTTCCTGAGGACATGTAAACGTTCTAAGTTGAGGGTGTTGATGTGCTATGGTTTCATCACGCTTTTGATGCTTAAAATTAAAAAATATGCAAGTACTTAGGTCTGTTTTGTTAGATATGATGTATTTTTGTGTTTGTTTTGGAGGAAACTAGGGTTTTGGAGATGAAGAGAAGAAAAAATGATGAATAGTGCAAGAGGACCACTTATGGGGTTACTTACAACCCGTAAGTGGTACCTATGATGGACTTAGGTCCCTCCGTAGGTATCAAAGGATATTGTTTTGAGGTTCAAAATGTTGAAGATTTTTCTTACAATTACGAAGGGGTCACTTATGGGGCATAAGTACCAGTTATGTCATTGTAAGTGCCATTGTGGGTAGCATCTTGTAGCTTTCTGAGATTTCTTACACTTACGACCCACCTAAGGGCCCGTAAGTACAACTTACAGCCCATAAGTGGGCCCGTAAATGGTCATCGACCTAGTTTTTCTTATTCATTTTCATTCAAATTTTTAGGGTTTTGATGTTTTCTATAAATACCTTTTTGATGTTTTTGTATTAGTTTACATATTCTTTATATTCACAATAGTATATTGATTCTAAGATTTGACTTTTGATCTTGCAATCCATTTTTCTTGATTTTACGATTGATTATTAATTTGAGATTCTGGGTTTTGTTATAAAATTGTTGTGAGATTATTCTTATACTTTCTTTTATGAATTCAATGGATTTTCTTGCAACCATGAGCGACTAAACCACCTAAATAAGGTTGTGAACCCTGGAAAAGTAATGAAGTAGATAAAGTGTGAGGTCCTTCTAAATCATTTTTTATGCATGCATTCTGATCTTCTTTGGTTTTTTTCTTTCTCAACTATTGTAGAAGTTAAGAACTTGCCTGTATTCAAGATCATCTTCACAAGAGAGGTCGAAATTAAGAAAATAAGATTATAACAGTAATTCTAGGTACCAACGCCTGTCTAATTAACTTGACACCTAAAAGGAGATAGTTAAACTGGGATCTAATGCAAGGATTAGTAAGGTGACACTCTGATGCTCACAAGGTGAAGAGTGAAATTTACCAAAGACGTTCACAAGATGGATGGTTTTACATATCTTGTGAGATTCTACATGCAAGGCATTGAGATAGCTAAATTGAGCACGAAAAGCCTACAAAGTTAGGAATCCAGGGGGAACACAGTTCTAATATTCATATCAGATTGATTTTAACCTAAAATGATCAAAACTTGTTACTAATTTACTGTATTTGCAACATCCTCCCATTTGTTTTCCTGTATTATTTTGGCTACTTCAGTAAGTTCGTGAGAGATAATCGTCCTATTCGCTATGTGTTCGATCTCAACCTCTATTGGGTTACTATATTTGAAAGTGACTGCATTGTGATTTATTTGGAGGTAAAACTTTGAAGACATCAAAAGGACGACTTTCTTATTCTTTGCTTACGCAACCAAGGCTCACAACAGCTGCACCAGAAGAGAACTGAACAAAAAAGGCCAAACTCAAAATTCAAACTTCGTATGGATCCATAAAATTTGTTTGAAGTCCCAAATAAATAAACCTAACATATAAAATGGCTAAACTATGTTTCTAACATGCTGGGATTGTCAAATTACATATTCGGTGTTGTCTGGATCAAATGTTGATCATTGTCAACTCTAATATCCTTTATTAAAATTAAATAATATCAATTAATGTCTCAAATCACTCTCAAAACCTCAGAATCAGCACTAACACCCTAACTATGGTAAAAGTCACCTTCTGAACCTAACAAAACTATTAGAATTCAAATCTGAGCTAATTAATTTAGAATTTAACTTTGGTCAAACTTTTCAAATTCAAACCTTCTAAACTGAATATCTCATCTAATATCTGTTTGATCATCTTAAAAATTATGTTACCGATCTCTACAGGTGACAAATTGTAGGCAAAAGCTACATAAAGGGTCAAAACATGGAAAACATGCAAAAATAAAAAAAATACATTAAGGTTGTTACATTATCCACCACTAAAACACACATTATTCCTCAAATGTAAAGAGCAATAAAGTACCTGGATTGGCTAGAAACCGAAAATATCTACTTTGTATGTCTAGCTTGGTCTCCTAAGTGCCATCCTCAACCAGAGAATGTCTTTATTATTCCTTTATAAATTCTATCTTATTAGACCTCTAATCCTAGATCTATCTATCCAAAATGGCTACTAGATCTTCCTTAAATGCCAAATTCAGATCTAGCTACACTGAATCCCAATAGATCTATGGAAATTTTTAGAATAGTATCTCTTCATCATTAAACATGAAAAATTGAATGAATAACTGATAGGATTGTAGGTAACTCCAACTCATAAGTCACCTGATAAATATGATGTAACACCTCAAATAAACCAATAAAACCTAGGGTTAAGCTTGACTTTTATCTCAAACCTCATGACAACTTTCATAGGTGATACCACCAACAAAACCTTCTCGTCAACCATGAAATCCAAGTCATAAACTCTTTGATTTGTATCAATTTTTTTCCTACTCTAGGCAATGAGAAGTCTAGCCTAAATCACTGTAACCTGGTTTACACATTCTTCCTCAAATGTAAAGAGCAATAAAGTACCTAGATTGGCTAGAAACCGAGGATATCTACTTTGTATGTCAGCTTGGTCTCCTAAGTGCCTTCCTCAACCAGAGAATGTCTTTATTATGCCTTCATAAATTCTATATTATTAGACCTCTAATACTACATCTGTCTATCCAAAATGGCTACTAGATTTTCCTTAAAAGCTAAATTCATATCTAGTTACACTGAATCCCAATAGATCTATGGAAAATTTTAGAATAGTATCTCTTCAACATTAAACATGAAAAATTGAATGAATAACTGATAGGATTGTAGGCAACTCCAACTTATAAGTCACCTAATAAATATGATGTAACACCTTAAATAAACCAAAAAAACCTAGGGCTAAGCTTGACTTTTATCTCAAACCTCATGACAACTTTCATAGGTGATACTACCAACAAAACCTTCTCGTCAACCATGAAATCCAAGTCATAAACTCTTTGATTTGTATCAATTTATTTCCTACTCTAAGAAATGAGAAGTCTAGCCTAAATAACTGTAACCTGGTTTATAGATTCTTTCAATATGTCTGTACTCCAAGGTCCAATCTCAAAAACATCAAGTAATCCAAATAGAGACCTAGACCTCTGACTATACAAGCCTAAAACAACGTCATCTGAATGGTAGAATGGTAATTGTTGGTATAAGAAAAATCTACCAAAGATAAGAATTGGTACCAATGACCTCCAAAGTCAATCACACAAGCCCGAATCATATCATCTTAACCTAAATAGTCCTTTCAAACTCGCCATCTATCTTAGGGTGAAATATTATACTAAGCTCCATCAAAGTACCAAATCCTTCTGTATATACCTCCAAAACTTGATGTGAATAAAGTACCCTAGTATGAAATAATATAAATAAGGACATATGCAAGTAAATAATCTCCTAGATGTAGATCTTTACCAAACTTTCTAAATTGTAAGTTGTTTAAACTATAACAAAATACTGATAATTGATCAACCTATCTATAATGACCTAAATTGCATTCAACTTCCTCAAAACCTATCCATAATGACCCAAATTGTGTCAAACTTCCATAAGATTTGAAGCAACCCTACTATGAAGTCTATAACAATCTATTTGCAATTTAACTTATGTTTAGGCATCCTTTAAGTTATATCACTTGGTATCTGGGCTCATAATTCATATATGGACAATTTAAATATTTAGAAATAACATTCACGGTATCCCTCTTTATCCTACACCACTAATAGTGTTACTTCAAGTCATATTATATTTGTTGTCGAATAAATAAAGTACCTTAAACTTTGAGCCTATTTATTGTTCAAATTGGCCAAATCATATTCTCTCATAATGCAAATCTTACCCTTTATCCTCAAAACATCCTTTTGGCCTTGAATTGCCTTCTTAGCTTCACCCTTTAATATTTTTTCATAAATGAAACATAACTTTTTATCTTCAAACTATCTGACCTTAATTTGATCCACCAAGAGTAATTATAAGTGAGAACCCTACTCATCTAAGAAATAACAAGTCTCACAAACATCATTAGCTAAAGTCAATCTTTCACAATAACAATGTAAAATTTTCCTTAATCAATGACTTTCTACTTAGGCATCTTTCACTATATTGGCCTTGCCTAGATGATAATGGATGTTGTATCATAATCCTTAAGAAAAATCCAAGAATATTTAATATCTCAAATTCAGATCCTTCTAGTTGAACATATACATACTATAAATAGCGATTGTCCGTAAAAATATCACAATGCATACCATAGAGTTAATTCCTTCAAATCTTCACAATGAATTCTACTATTGCTAGCACTAAGTAATGAGTGTAATAGTTCTTCTTATGTATATTTAACTAACTTGAATCACATGTAATAACCTTCTTCTTTTGCATCAACAAAACCAAAGGCCAATACGTGAAGCATCACAATAAACAGTATAAACTTCACCTTCCACATAAAAAATGTAAATATGAGTCAAAGAAAGTAAAGTAATAAGATTTTGAAAGCTCAGCTCACACCCATCAGACAATTGGAAAGCCAAATTCTTCTAACTTAATTTGGTCAACGGAGATGCAATATAAGAAAACCCCTTTACAAAACTCCTATAGTAACTAGCCAATCCTAAAAACTCCAAATCTTGGAAGGTGATGTAGGCCTAGCCTAATCCTAAACTGCCTCAATCTTGTTTAGATCCACCATAATACTATCCTTAGATACCGTGTTCCCTAAGAATATCATAGAACTGAGCCAAAATTCATACTTAGAGAAGCTGGCATATAACCTCTCAACTTATAATACCTGATGCATGATCATTAATTAGTGGTGTTCATGCTCCCCCGTACTGTAGGAGAATCAAAATTTCATCAATAAATACAATCATAAGCAAATCCAAATAAGGTTAAAAATACATCATTCATCATCTCCATAAAGGCTGTTGGAGCATTAGTCAATCCAAAGGACACAACTAGAAACTTATAATGGATATGATGAGTCTAGGGTTATCTTACGTATATCCTAATCCCTAATATTTAAATTATGGTACCAATATCTAAAGTTAATTTTCAAAAACACTGAAGCATCTTGAAGTTGATCAACTAAGCCATTTATATGTGGTATCAAATACTTGTTCTTAATCATCACTATGTTCAGTTGCTTATAATTAGTATAAATCCATATAGATTTCTTCATTAATAGCATAACAACACCCCAAGGAGAAATACCAAGTCTAATAAATCTCATTGTAATACCGCGTATTAGTCTTAGCTCAGTTCAGCCCATAGTGTATGCATAATAAGCTTAGAACCTGAAAATTTAGCTAAGTATTAGGGACTTAGTTTTATTTTTGGCCTCTTAAATTTGATGATTTTAAAAGTGACCTTCCCAACCTATAGATGATTATTTCTAAGTTAATTCATGTTCAGGGGTGTAAGTAGCATGTCTAGGGAAAGTTTGAGATTTTTTGGATGACGTTTGGGTCATGTTTGGATTTTGAAAACAACAAGTCATCGTGATAGCATCGCGACACTACCATTATAGGTATGGATGGTTCATCACATTGCTGTACCTTCCTAATCCACATTTTAGTTACAAATTTAAATCCCAGAAAGGCAGGCTTACCATTTTCCACTTCCTCAATTTGTGAAAACATAGGATTTATCATCAGTTAAGGCATTATATTCCCAATTTTCTCAATTTCTCTCTAAAAATAAACCCTATCCATTACCTAAATTCATCAAATTCAATCATTATTCCATCAAGAAAATTCAAGAATTCAAGATTCACCACCCAATAACTATCAAGAAAGTTAATTCTCTTGCAAGATTAAAGCTTTAAGGTATGTTAAATGTTCATCCATGGGTCCCTTTCAACCATGAAGTACAAGAATCCCATTTCAAGTTTAAAATTATGATATTTGCATATTTTAAAGAATTATATCCATGAACTTTCATGAATTTTGATTTTAAATCTTGTTGACATGTGCTTTCATTAGAATTAGCCCTTGACACGTTTGAAGTATGATATTTACATGTTAAATCCTTATACCATGATTGTAGTATTGAATTTATGTTATTATCTCATGCTTTAACTATTCCCATTCTTAATTCATGACCCATATGTGTTTGATGAAATGCCAACATGATTGGGTTTTGAACATTGACTACTTATTATGTTTCTAAATCTTTAGTATATTTCTACTATTATTGTTATTCAGTCCTGGGGGTTATGAATACCCGAAAACTTAGATGTTTACTTAGTCTCAGTATTTTTAAAATGGTTTTGGATACATTTAAGTTTTATCAGTTTAGCCAGTTATCTTATTAGTATGCTTGGTCATACATTCTCAGATTTTACAATCTTCATGCATACTATGCATTAGTTATCTTATGCTATTCATTCAGTTAATTATTATTCATGTACATGGGCCCGTGTATTCAGCCTAACCTCATTTAACATATTAGTACATTTAAAGTACTGATTGTATACTTGGTTCTTGTGCTATGATGTCTCATATCATAGGTTCAGATGCTCAAGTTCCCGACTGTACTTAGAAATTCTAGCGCATCAGCAGTAGTAGTCGTGGTGAGTCCTCATGTATCGAGGACATGGTTGTTTATCTCAGATTTATTCAGTTGTTTAGTATTTTATTTTAGTTAGACAATTTGAGTTAGTTGGGGCCTGTCCTATCAACTCTTATTTAGTTAGTTTAGAGGCTTTCAAACACATTTTAGATAGTTAGTTAGTTGTCAATTTTGTCAGTCAGTTTTTAGTATTTTTGCTTATGTTTCAGATTAGTGGATTTCAGTTGTATTGTTTTTCATAATTTAACCCTTATGGCATATTCAGTTATTTTTGTACATGTTCATTATCAGTATATTATTCAATGCTCACAGCAGGTAGCAACTCATGGGTTAGCTTATGGTCACTTTTAACTGTAAGCACTTTGTGGCAACCAGGGTGTACTCCCTAGACATTACAAACTTGGTATAAGAGCTGAGGTTTTAAAGTGTCCTAGGAAGTCTAAAATCCATGGTGGGTAGAGTTTTGTGCATGAGTGTGAAGTGTGCCACACTTATGGATAAGAGGCTACAAGATATTTCAGGAAAAGTTTCCCTTCAATATTTATGTCATACAAATGAGATAGATCTTAATTTAAACTCCTTTTCTAATTTAATCTTTATTTTGTTTACACAATATGCCTCCCAAAATAACTGACAAAAGAAGAAATGGGAATCAACCCGCACCTCCGCCTATTCAGGAAGATCCCCTGAATGAGCATGTGTCTCAAGCAAAATTTAGAGCTGCATTCACTGCTTTAGCTCACTCAGTAGCAGCTCAGAATAATCAACAAGATGTTATCCCAGCCATTCCAATGGCTCACACCACCGTAACTAGGATTTAGGGCTTCACCCAAATGAACCCTCCTCTATTTTTGGGATCCAAGACTAATGAGGATCTATAGGAGTTCCTTGACATGGTTTAGAAGGTAACTAACATTTTGGGTGTGAATTCTAGTGAGAGTGCAGAGTTGGGTGCTTAGAAGTTGTAGTATATTACTCACACCTGGTATGAGCAGTGGAAGGGAGAAAGTAGCACAAGTGCAGGGCCTATTGAATAAGAGGACTTTGATACAACCTTTTTAGATAGGTTCTTTCCCTTAGAGTTATTGGAAACTAAGGTGAAGGGTTTTATCAATTTGAAGAAGGGGAACATGAGTGTGAAAGAGTATTCTTTTAAGTTTACTTGACCAGCCTGGTATGCTCCTAATATTGTATCTGATGACAGGTCTAGGATGAGTAAGTTTTCTCTGGTATAGGTGATAGCATGATCAAGGAGTGTAGGATATGGATATTGATTAAGGAGATGGACTTGTCTAGGTTGATGGTCTATGCTCAATAGATTGAGAAACATAAGTTTAAGGAAAAAGAGAGTGGGAATAAGAGAGCCAGAATAGGTAGCTTTAGTTTTGCTTAGCCGAGGTCGAAGGATGGTACCCATGCTCAATTTAGTCAAAAAGCTTCAGTCCCAGCTTTGTCTTCATCTAGTGCGCCAGTGTCAAATTTTAAAAATGATAATCAGGATCCGACGCCAAGCTCTAAGCCCTAGGGAAATATGAATAGTGGTTGTACAAATCCTCTTTTTTAGAGATATGGTAGAAACCATTATGGTATGTGTAGAGCTGTCAATAATGTATTCTTTAGGTGTGGCAAGCCAAGACACAGAGTCAGTGATTGGCCAAATAGTGGTCAGTAAGGTTATTCCAGTCGTCCCTCGATTCCACTCGGTCACCCGACTCAATAGGGTATCACTTACAGCGCAACCAGTGGTCAGTTCCCAAATAGATTGTATGTACTATAGTATCGATAGGGTTAAGAAATTTCTCCTGAAGTGGTTACTGGTATGTTACATATCTTTCATTTACATGTTTATGCTTTGTTAGATCACGAAGCTTCTCTTTCTTTTGTAATCCCTTATATAGCTATGAATTTTGGTGTCAGTCTTGAGACTTTAGCAGAACCCTTCTCAGTGTCCACCCTAGTAGGTGTCTCTATTATAGCTAGACAGGTATACAGGAACTGTTCGATCACAATATCCCAAAAAGTCACCTCAGTTGATCTTGTGGAGTTAGAGATGACTGATTTCGATATTATTCTTGGTATAGATTGGCTCCACTCATGATATGCTTCAGTTGATTATATAAACAAAGTTGTTCATTTTCAATTTCCAAATAAACCAGTCCTTAAATAGAGGGTTAGTACTTCAGCACTTAGAGTCAGCTTATTTTGTACCTTAGAGCGAGAAAAATAATATCCACAGGGTGTGTTTACCATCTTATTTGAGTCAAGGACTCTAGTTCAGAGGCTCCCAGTGTCGAGTTAGTTTCAGTAGTTAGGGAATTTTTAGATATATTTCTCGAAGATCTTCCCAGAGTTTCTCCCAAAAGGAAAATTGACTTCGGAATAGACCTTCTTATAGAAACCCAGCCTATCTCTATTCCGCCCTATAGAATGGCTCCAGCTAAGCTTAGAAAGTTAAAAGAACAGTTGAAAAATCTCTTAAATAAGGGATTTATTAGGCCCAGTGTTTCCCCATGGGGAGCTCCAGTCCTTTTCATGCTAAAGAAAGATGGTTCTATCAGAATGTGCATTGATTACCATTAGTTAAACAAAGTCACCATCAAGAATGAGTAGACACTATCCAAAATTAATGACTTGTTCGACCAACTATAGGGTGCTAGTTATTTCTCTAAGATAGACCTCAGATTCAACTATCATCAGCTCAGAGTTAGAGAATGTGACATTTCAAAAACAACTTTCAGAACTTGGTATGGTCACTTTGAATTCCTAATCATGTCCTTTGGTCTAAAGAATACCCCAGCAAATTTCATGGACTTGATGAATAGAGTGTTCAAGAAGTACTTGAACATGTTTGTCATAGTCTTCATAGATGACATCCTTGTCTATTCCCGTAATAAAAATGATCATGCAGACCACCTCAGAATAGTATTGCTGACTCTTAGAGCCCATTAGTTGTTTGCCAAATTTAGTAAGTGGGAGTTCTATCTAAGATAAATATCTTTTCTTGGCCATATTAATTTTGGTATTGGCATTTGAGTTGACCCTCAAAAGACCAAAGCAGTGATAAACTATCCCAGACCCATTTCTCCATCTGATATCAGGAGTTTCTTGGGTTTGGCTGGCTATTAGAGACTGTTTGTTGAAGGTTTTTCATTTATTGCATCCCTCATGTCCAGATTAACTCAGAATAAAGACAAGTTTCAGTGGTCAGATTTATGTGAGAAGAGTTTTCAGGATTTGAAAACTTGACTCACCTCAGCCCCAGTTTGACATTGCAAGATGGTTCAGATAGGTTTGTTGTTTACTATGATGCTTCTAGAGTTGATTGGGTTATATTTTAATGTAGAGAGGTAAGGTCATAGCCCATGCCTCTAGATGGCTTAAGCCCCATGAGAAGAATTATCCTACCTATGATCTTGAGTTAACAACTGTTGTGTTTGCCATAAAAATTTAGAGGCATTATCTGTATGGGGTGCATGATGATGTGTTCACGGACCATAGAAGTTTTTAGTATGTGTTTTCATAGAGAGATTTAAATCTCCATCAGAGAAGGTGGTTTGAATTGTTAAAAAATTATGATATGAGTGTTTTGTTTTATTCGAGCAAGACCAATATAGTGACAAATGCCCTTAGTAGATTATCTATGGGTTGTGTGGTTCATATTGAGAATGATAAGAAGAATTTAGTTTAGGAGGTTCATTAGTTGGTTAGGTTAGGCGTTCGCTTGGTTGACTCAACTATGGGTAGTGTATGGGTTCAGAATAGTCTAGAATCTTCTTTGGTTACCGAAGTGAAAGGAAAGTAAGATAGGAAAGTAAGTCTAGAATCTTCTTCACCTGAATGAACCCTCCTATGTTTTTGGGATCCAAGTCTGATGAGGATCCGTAAGAGTTCCTTGACATAGTTCAGGAGGTAACTAGCATTATGGGTGTGACTTCTAGTAAGAGTGCAGAGTTGGGTGCTTATCAATTGCAGGATATTGCTCATACCTAGTATAAGTAGTGAAAGGGAGATAGAGGCAAAGATAGGTACAGGATAGGTTGAATTGGAGGAGTTTTCTACAGCATTTTTAGATAGGTTATTTTACTTGGAGTTGAGGGAAACTAAGGTACAAGAGTTTATTAATTTAAAGCAGGGGAACATGAGTGTGAAAGAGTATTCTCTTAAGTTTACTTGGCCAGCCAGGTATACTCCTAATGTGGTGTCTGATGACAGGCCTAGGATGAGTAAGTTTGGCTCTGGTGTAGCTGATAGCATGGTCAAGGAGTGTAGGACTGAGATGTTGATTAAGGATATGTAATTGTACAAGTTAATTGTCCCTGCTCAACAGATTAAGAAGCAGAAGTTTAAGGAAAAAGAGAGGGGGGAAAAGATATCCAGAACTGGTAGCTTTAATTTTGCTCAACTGAGGTCAGAGGGTGGTAACCTTCCTTAATTCTATTAGAAATCTTTAGCCCCAGCTCCATCTTCAGCTAGTTCACCATTGCCAAAGTTCATAAATGATAATCCGAATAGGGTGCTAGGCTCTACGCCCCAGGGAAGTATGAACAGTGGTCGTATAAATCCTTTATACCAAAAATATAGTAGAAACCATCAGGGTGTGTGTAGAGCTGGCTGTGATGTATGCTTTGGGTGTGGCAAGCCAGGATACAAAGACAGGGATTTCCCAAATAGTGGTTAGCAGTATCAGTTCAGTCATCTCTCAATTTCACTCGATTGCCTGACTCAGCAGGGTGCTGCTTCCAGTGCAACTAGTGGTCAGTGTCCAAACAGATTATATGTACTTTAGTCCTGACAGGATCAGGAAAGTTCTCCTGATGTGGTTATTGGTACGTTACATGTCTTTCATTTATATGTTTATGCTTTGTTAGATCCCGAAGCTTCTCTTTCTTTTGTAATCCCCTATATAGCTATGAATTTTTGTGTCAGTCCGGAGACTTTAGCAGAACCCTTCTCAGTGTCCACCCCAGCAGGTGTCTCTATTGTAGCTAAGCAGGTATACAGGAACTGTCTGGTCACCATATCCCAGAAAGTAACCTTAGTTGATCTTGTAGAGTTAGAGATGATTGATTTCAATGTCATTCTCGGATGGATTGGATCCACTCATCTTATGCTTTAGTTGATTGTAGAAATAGAGTTGTTCATTTTTAGTTTTCGAATGAACTAGTCCTTGAATGGAGGGTAGTACTTCAACACTTAGGAGTCAGCTTATTTCATACCTTAGAGAGAGAAAAATGATATCCAAGGGGTATGTTTACCATCTTGTTTGAGTCAAAGACTCTAGTTTAGAGGCTCCTGACAATGCCCAAGTGCACACGTAAGTGTACGTGATCTACCAAGTAGAAGAATGGCCTTCAAGAAAGCCGAATTATCGATCCCACAAGGACTTGCTTCAACAACGATTCTATTCTAGTTCACAGTTTAAATTTAACTGGTAAAAGAGTGACCAAAAGAGAGTTTCTAATTTGTAGACTAAACAAAAGTAAATAATGCATAAAGTCTTGGAACAATTAATGGATTCAGGGTTAAAAAACTTCGAACAATCATACTACGTTATTGGACTTCATTTGTTAACTTGCTTATCTTGTTGTTGATTCCTAAGGTTAATTGCATGATCATGTGTAACGACCTAAAAAATTGATGAAATATGTCAAATTTATGATTTTATGTGATTTTTCACTATTTTACCCCTCCCCGTAGTTGCATTATGATATTTTCGGGGTGTGGGAGTGATTGGTATTATTTATGCAATATTTTGGTTTTTGATGGCTTCGAGATTTTTATTTTGAACTTATGTGGATATCTTTTGATCGGTGCGGCGGTTTGGAAAATTGTAATTTCGGGTTTTGGGAGTCAACTTTGGGTAACCGATGTTTTTTTTATTTGAAAATCTGATATCACCATCGCATCAAAAATATCAAATTTAGTAGGGTTACATAACTCGTTTGCATGTATCGGACTTCAAATGATTTCCGGGTACCCTGTCGAAGTCCAGAGTGGTAACAAAAAAATCTGTAGCTTTTTGGTTATTTTAGTGCAGATTTTCTACACTTATAAATAGTTTTGGGTCCATTTTGCTCATATTTTATCTTGCCTCTTGAGAGTTAAACCCTAAATAGTTTGGGAGCTTATAAGTGAAGTTTGTGGGAGCTTGGAAAGCTAGATTAACACACTTTTCTTGGTTTTATTATGAATTGAAGGTAAAAATTCACCTTTTTCTTAGTAATTTCTTGATAAATTCCTCAAAATTCCAAAATCTTAGGGCATGATTTTAAACCCAAATTTCACTCCTTTTCACTTGAATAATATTATTATCGTATAATTACTACTTTTTCATCAATTTAACCTTCAAAACAACTCCGATTCTTTATTTTAACCCGTATTTCAATGATTTTACCCGGTAAAGCTCAAAAATATTTTTTCTTCGATTTGAACCCTATTTTTGACTCGATTTAACTTAGGTTTTCAACTTTAGGTTCCTAAAAATATAGGGAACATATTTTTGAAGTAAAGTTCCTATTTTGCCCTTATTTTTGGAAACCCATTTTGGGGTGTCCGTTTTGATCCCGAACCAAAAGTAGTCAATATGGATATCGTTGATTTTGTCCTGACGTGCACAAATTTTATATTTGATATTTTTAGTAGATTTCGGTATTGTTCGTGAAAAGTAAGGTCGCAGGTTCAAGTGTAGCAGGCCGGTTTTCGCTTTCGAGGTAGGTTATGGCTTAACTCTTTCAGACTGGGCTGGGTAGTAAATGATCATACAAAATGCATGTTAAGGGTGAGAATGTCTATCTATGTGTTGTGCCCGTGTGGGGGGCTTATATGTGATTTAATTATCAAAATTGAGATATTATGTGATATGTGTGACCGTGTGGGGTCCTATGTGATATTGATAGCCTTGAATACATATGCATAATTGTATTGTTCTGTTAAAATGCTAATGTTGTACCATTGATGTATTGTGATTATATTCATACTTTATTGGCAAATGAGACCTGTGAAAATTCATGGATGATACAAAAATAATAAGCAAATATTGACGCATGTGGTTGCGGAAATGCATCATTGTGGTTGGTTGTGGAAATATATCATGTGGTTGTTTGTGGAAATACTCATTGTGATTGGTTGTGAGAATTACATTCTCATATCATACTCATTCATGAAACATTGGTACCACCGTGGCAATATCTGAGAAACACTGGCAACACCTTTTAAAAACCCTCCCCGAGGGTTGTACTGGAGAGGAGATATTATAACACCTTGTAAAACCCTTTCTGAAGGATATTCCAAAAAGAAGATATGATATATGTGGATTGTATACGGGTTGAAGAACCCCCATGGGTCCTACATTGAGAAGCTTTAGCTCCATAGGTGTATACAGGGATTGTACGATCCCGGAGGTTATGCGACAACCTCATGCATCATCATCATCATATACATTGCATATACTTTATTGTATTTATGTTGTGTTGTATTCCCTTATTGACTTGTCATCAATGTGTCTTACATTGTGTATGACTTGTGTCAACTTTGTTCTGTCTATAGTCACTGTTGGATCGCTTTAACCTTTTTCATATGTTGATAAACAAGATCTGGCCCGAACAAGGCAGTTTCTTCCAATTGGCGCTATTTTGATACTTTATTGATAGCTATTGTTGTATGAGAACTAGATGAGATGAAAATGATCATCCCAACTACCTTTAAAGTCTAATATACAAGCTCGTAGCATATCTTCAAGTGTTTGAATGGAACGTTCTGCTTGTCCATCTGTTTGAGGGTAAAAAGTTGTGCTTAAAGTAACTTGTGTTCCCAAATTTCTCTAAAAAGACTTCCAAAATTTGCAGTAAATTGAGCTCCCATATATGATATAATAGAGGTTGGAACTCCGTACAGTCGAACTATTTCTTTGTTATACAATTTGGCATACTCTTCAACTATATACGTGGTCCTAACTGGTAGGAAGCGTGCTGATTTGGTAAGCCTATCAACTATCACCCATATGAAAACAAACTTTTGAAATGTATGAGGCAAACCTGTGATGAAATCCATGTTGATCATGTCCCACTTCCAGATTGGAAGACCTATACCTTGCATATAACCCTTGGGCTTTTGGTGCTCTACTTTAACTCTTTGATAATTTGGATATTCAGCTACATATTCCGCAATGTTCTTCTTCATGTCATCCCACCAATACATTCCTTCCAAATCATGATACATTTTAGTTAACCCTGGATGGATGGAATACCTTGAATGATGTGCCTCTGTCATAATCCTCCTTCTTAGCCCATCTACATTAGGTACACATAATCTATTTTGTCATCAAAGTACTCCCTCTTGCGTAAACTCAAATGCCTTTGTCACACCATATTGTACATTCTCCTTAAGCTGTAATAGAATGGGTCTACATATTGATTCTCCTTCACTTCAGCTACTAATGAAGATTCTTCCGCATTATGCATAATAAACCCCTTATCTAGAGTTTCAAGAAGGAAAACCCCCAAATTGACTAATTGGTATAGATCCCTAGTCATCCCCTGTCATTCCGTAGGCTGCCCATAAGTTCCCACCATATCCTTACAACTTAACGCATAAGCTACCACATTTGCTTTTCCCAGATGATACAAGATATCAACATCATAGTCTTTTAACAGCTCAAGCCATCTCCGTTGCCTCACATTTAGGTCCTTCTGATTAAAGATATATTGTAAACTTTTATGGTTAGTATATATGTCAACATAAATCCCATACAAGTAGTGACACCATAATTTTAAGGCAAATATAACCTCTCCTAGCTCCAGATCATGCGTCAGATAATTCTTCTCATATGGCCATAATTGTCTTGAGGCATATGCTATGACTTTACCATGCTGCATCAATACACACCCTAAGCTAATTCTTGAAGCATCATAATACACTGCATACCCCTCTATGCCTTCTGGAAACACCAATACGGGTGTAGAAGTCAACTTATTCTTTAGAACTTGGAAACTTCTTTCACGCACATCATTTCTTTAAAACTTAGATGCTTTGTGTGTTAGCTTTGTTAAAGGTACAGAAATTGAAGAAAATCATTCAACAAACCTTTGATAATAACCTGCTAACCCAAGAAAACTACGAATCTCTGTAGGTGTTGTAGGTCTTGGCTAGTTCTTCACAACTTCTATCTTTTGAGTATCAACCTTTATTCCTTCTTCAGATATAATATGACCCATGAATACCACGGATTTTAACCAAAATTCACATTTAGAGAACTTTGCATAAGCTTACGATCACGAAGAGTTTGTAACACCTGTCGCAAGTTACTGACATGGTCCTTCTTTGATCTCAAATAAACTAGAATATCATCTATAAAAGCTATCAAGAACACATCTAAGAATGGCCTGAACACCCAATTCATCAAATCTATAAAAGCTGCGGGTGGATTAGTTAGCCCAAAGGACATGACTAGAAACTCGTAATGACCGTACCGTGTTCGAAAAACTGTCTTGGGTATGTTCTTCTCTTTGACTCTCATTTGATGGTAAGCAGACCTCAAATCAATCTTTGAAAAACACTTGGTGCCTTGCAACTAATCAAATAAGTCCTCAATTTTTGGAAGGAAATATTTATTCTTAATAGTCACCTTATTCAGTTGTCGATAGTCAATACACATTCTCAATGAGACATCTTTCTTACACACAAATAACTCTAGTGCGCCCTAAGGGGACATACTAGGTCTTATGAATCCTTTTTCTAGAAAATCTTTCAATTGCTCTTTTAACTACAGTAATTCTGCCGGGGCCATTCTATATAGAGGAATTAAGATTGGTTAAGTACCTGGAATCATATCAATACCAAACTCTACTTCTCGTTCTGGAGGCAAACCTGGATCTTCAGGAAATACATCAGGAAATTCTTTTACCATTGGAATAGTTTGAAGAGTTGGTGGCTCCGTATCTGTATCTTTCACTCTAACTAGATGATATATGTAACCCTTGTAAATCATCTTTTTTTCCTTAAAATAAGAAATAAATTTACCTCTTGGCGCACCAATGTTACCCTTCAATTCAAGGAATGCCTCCTATGGAAAATGGAAATACACCCTCTTAGTTTGGCAATCTACTACGGCAGAAAAAGAAGCCAACCAATCTATACCCATTATAACATCAAAATCTGCCATTTCTAACTTAACAAGGTTTGCCATTGTATCGTGACCATAAATAGTTATTATACAATTTTGATACACTCTCCTAGCTATAATAGATTCACCAACTGACATAGACACTTCAAATAGCTTAACTAGCAATTTTGGTGTTCTTTTGAACTTTCCAGCAACCAATGTAGTGACATATGATAATGTAGAACCCGGATCAATTATGCATATGCATTATGTGAAAATATGGACAATGTACTTGTAACCACATCTGGAGAAGCCTCTAAATTTTGTCGATCTGCTAGAGCATACGTATGATTCTAAACTCCATTAGAGCTAGCTGCTCCTTTAGCACCTCTACCATGACCTATAGGTTCTACACCCCTTCTTGAAGAAGGCATTGATGATGATGATGCAACGGCTGATCCGGTAGGTCATTTCATACCACCCATGCCCCTTTGTGGGCATTCTCTCAACATATACCCTAATGTACCACACCAAAAACAAGCATTTAGCATTTGTCCCAAACCAACATGCACCTAAATGAAGCTTTCCATATTATTTACATGGCTGCTGAGGGTGTCTTAATTGGCTCATACTCCCTTGCTCTTGATACCCCGCTATTCGTGAGCTCTGACTCCCACTTCTTTGCCTAAACTGGTTGCCTTTAGACCCTTGAAACTATGGTGGAGCACTATCTACAGAATAAGAAGATAATGGCCTAGACGGTCTATTAGAAAATTGAGGCCTAAACTCTCCTTGGGATGCCATAAATTTCCCCATAGATTTGGACCTCTTGGAATACCCTCTTTCCAATTCTTGTGTTCTTCTTCTTTGCCTCCGTTCCTTCATTTTTTTGCAAAAGCTTGTATCCTTGCTATGTCCATGTCTTTGTTCAAAGAAGCAATAGTAAAATCTCTAACCAGATATGGATCCAATCTATCCACATATCAATGAACTCTATCATCCATAGTAGATACTACATTCGGAGCATACCTAGCCAAAGAGTTAAACCGGAGGCTGTACTCTCTCATGCTCATATTCCTTTGGCAAAGATTCAGGAACTGATCCGTATGAGCTTCTTGAATCTCAATGGAAGGTAATGATTAAGAAATGCCTCTTTGAACTCTTTCCAAGTAGCTGAAGGTGCATCGATACCCCTAGATCATTTCCAGTCTTTATACCAAATAATTGCCTCCCCTTTGAATCTATATGTTGCTATCTCAATTGTATCTTTACCCAACACATGCATGACATATAGAGCCCTTTGGATTTGATCAATAAAGTCCTATAGGTCTTTATTAATATCTGATCCAGTGAATGTGGGAGGATCTAGCTTAAGAAACTCCTGTGTTCGTAGGCTAGCTGCCTTATCTGCACCATTAGAACTTATGGTTGGACTAGTTTGCCCTTGAACTTGTCCAATAACTATACGAGCCAACAATTGCACCACATTTTTTAGATCTTGATCAGTAGCATTAATAGGTGGTTCTGAGGATGCGGTTCTTCTCCTTCTTAGCTCTTCTGAAGATGAAAGAGTAGAAGAAGTTTGTGACACAAACTCGGCTTGAGCCTCACTTTGATTAGTGGTGACTTGCTTGTCCCTTATCAGGAAGCCTCGTCTATTCGCTTACCTATATTATTACTCCTTCTTGTGATCGACATCTTTACTATAATGAGAAAAAAATAGATTTAGTGGTTAAAAATTACTTCACCTATGACTTGGGTTCTATTGCACAGTCTAAGATGTGAAATAACAATAACCCCTAAATGCCTATCGCCTCTTGTTTATAGATTTGGTGCACAACACACCAATAAGCAAGACTCTACGTAGACACAGCTTTGTAGACTCCCTAGGACGACCTACTCTGATACCACTTTTGTCATGCCTCATATCCTATTGGGGCGGACAGGCACCCGTAGCCGTAAAGGCCTGAGAAAACCAATCCATGACTTGTACTTCTAATGCATGTAACTATGATAACCTAAGGTTCTGACAAACATAACATTATGCATCCTTGAGAAACTACGTAGGCAAGCACAAAAATTATATATACAACACTTGGCCATTGGGGCCACCACATTTAAGAGACAAGACACTACTATGTTTAACTTTACATTAGTCTACAAAGCCTCTAAAAGATACATAGACTTAGTTAGGGTCGGTACAAAACCCCGCCCTACTCTTAACTACTGCATAATACCAAAATATATGGAACACCCTCGGAAAGCCCCGAATCAATCTGGAGCTCACCAATGGTCATTGAATAGGCTGTGATCCTACTAGTGAGGTGTATTAGCTGAAGCACCTGTACCTGCAACATAAAATACAAGTCCCCCGAGAAGGACGTCAGTATGAAAATATGTAATGAATATGTAACACTAAAGGTAACAACACATGATACAAGAGCTCAACAGAATTCAGATACAAGTGTATAAGCAATACTAGTAGACCACCTTTATATATACGTTTGGGACTACGTACATTACATTCTTTTATTTATTTTTACCTTTTTTACTTCACAATCTTTGTAAGCCATATAATGCAAATAACGAGCTGATCGGTGGTAAATAGATAAATTGGGATTGGCCTATGCTAGGCTTACGCCCCTGAGTTGCCACACACATATGATCATTGGGATCGACCCATGCTAGTTTTTTGCCCCTGAGCTGCCACCACATATAAAGGTATCGAGATTGGCCCATGCTAGGCTTATGCCCCTGAGCTTCCACTCATTTTACAGATTGCATTACTTAGTTTATTTAGCTATTGAGATTATTACTTTGGTGGTAATAATATTATTGTACCTTGAAACAATAATCTCCTAATAAGATACATGTAAATGGGCACTTAATGCAATAACAACAAGGTGGGGAGTTGCTGGTATACAAATGAAGTGTTTAGGAGCTGAAAATAACACATGGGTCTTATTTGTGTAAATGGAGAACTCCTGAGGTTTTCTAATAAAAATAGACATGCAGGCTTAATAATAAGCATGTATTGAGGTATTTTAACACGTTAGAGAGTGGGAACAAGGTCATTGACTACATGGGATATAATACACTGTTATTTTGTATCACTTGTTTATAGGATAACCTTGGAAGCTTACTTGATGGAACAAATGTCTGATTTCATGCCAAAGAGTACAAAATTGAGTATACCTTACATACCTGGTTATATAACTCCGAAACTAACCAAAGTTGACTTCCCGCCTATTAGATTACTTATCTACAATAGAATATATGGTAAACTAATATTAGCAACCAACCGACATATAGTAAGCCCTTAATCTATCAATCAAGGGTGTTATTTTAACTCTTTTCTCCTCCAATTACATCCACATACCATACATGTTCTTATAAGATTCACTGAAACCACCTTGGCTTCATTACACTCTCCAAACAATATGAAAAATAGATTGACCAGTAACCAAAAGCAATAATTAGTTCGGTGATGTACCTCCACACCTTTCTTCTACATTTTAATTCGAACTAGTCACACCTTTCTCCAACATCAACCTATCAGCCTATAACATATACATACAAAATAGTCCATAAAAAACCCTAAATCCCTTTTATTGTAGCAATCAATTATTGAACTCATCATCTCTTAAATTCTCAGTAACAACACATCTTTAACCCTCTCTCTAATTCATATATAAGGAGAACAAAATGGAGTAGTAACATTACCTTAACTTTGAAACTTATTCTTTTAATTTGAACTCCTCAAGAACTTTAACTTTCACTTTCCTTCACACTTTAAACCAAAGAAGAAAAACTATCTCTTAATAACAAAGAAAAAAGTGAGCAAGTTGCTTGTTCTATATTCTGCCATGAATTAATAATTAAAAAATTATAGCATGTTTTCCTAATATTCCATGAGATAATTAAGCTAAACCATAAGTGTTTTCACTTACCTTGAGCTGCAAAATTTGGGGTTTCTCTAAGAACCCTAAAAGGAAATATAGGGCTGCTCCTAGTTTCTGTAAAGAAAGTAGAGAGATTTTGTGAAGTATAACCTTTTTGTGACTTAAGAATAAGGGAAAATGACTAATAACTTGGCCTTATAAAGGCCCAATTTTTGGCCATCCACTCTAGCTGCATTTTGGACCCCAAATTTGATCAAATTGGTCCAAGTAGGTGATGCTCCTACTTAAGGAGTACAAGCTGCTCAAATTTTCAAAGTAGGTGATGCATCTACTTTCTTAATTTATTAGTCGGGATCTATTATATTTAGGCCATGGTAGATTTGTGAATTGGACTATTTATCTATTTTCTTCCTCTTTTATTCAATTTGGGCGCAAATGAGTACATTAGTATAGGCCCAAGTCTTGTCCATAGCCATGGGTCCATTAGTTTGGTCCAAATAGCTTAAGTAGGTGACCCACCTACTAGCTTAATTAAGTCAAGAAAGAACCTCAATATTCTATTCCATTTCTAGCTCCTAATCCCTTTAATCTAACTTACAACTTGTACACACTTGTTTACTTTAAATATTAGATTCAAATACTAGCTTACGATTCCAAGTTAAATAGTTGTATTGATGCTAATTTGATCACGTCATATTAAAACGTATGGGTAGTAGCTAGAACTCCATCTATACTATCAATACTTGCATTATAAATCTCTTCCATTGCCTATACCACAAGGCTATACCAAGTTCTATATAAATAGAACAAGTGTATAAAAAATACGGGGTATTACAGTTACAGAAGTTCATGATTAGGCTAGGCCTACTTCACCGACCGATATTCAAAGTTTTATTGGCTTAGCCGGGTATATCGGTGTTTTATTGAGGGTTTCTCTTCCATTGCAGCTCATTTGACTAAGTTGACTTAGAAAAAGATTTCTATCTAGTGGTCTGATGCTTTTGAGGCGAGCTTTCAAAAGCTCAAGGATTTGTTGACTTTAGCTCATATCTTAACTTTGCCTAAGGACATCGTGGGTTTTACCATCTTTTGTGATTCTTCAGGTATTAGGTTAGGCGTTGTGTTGATGCAGAAGGGCAAGGTAATTGCTTATGTATCTTATCAGTTAAAGCCTCATGAGAGGAATTATCCTACCCATGATTTAGAGCTATGCGCAGTTGTGTTTGCCTTGAAGTTGTGGAGGCACTACTTGTATGAAGTCCATTGTGAGATCTTTTTATATCATCATAGCCTTCAGGACTTCTTTACCACCGAGATATTCATATAAGGTAGTGACATTGGCTTGAGTTGCTTAAGGATTATGACTTAAATATTCTCTATCATTTGGGCAAGACTAATTAGTTGTGGATGACTTGAGATGGAAGTCAACTAACATGGGTAGCTTGGTGCATCTTTTGACTCAGGAGAGGCCGTTGGCCTTAAAGGTTCAATATTTAGCTAACCTTATGGTTAGGCTTGATATTTAAACACCAAAGCATGTTTTGGCATTTATGAAGGCTAAATCTTCTTTGATAGAGCAGATTCGAGCTCATCAGTTTGACGATGTTGGATTAAGGTTGATTCAAGATAAGATATTACAAGGGGAAGTTAAGGAAGCCTCACTTGATACAGATGGAGTTTTGAGGATTAGGGGTTGAGTTTGTGTGTCTAGAGTGGTGATTGAATTAGGTTGATCTTAGAGGAGGCCCATTGTACCAGATATTCTATTATCTAGGTGTGACTAAGATGTATTATGATTTGAGACAACACTACTGATGGGGTGTTATGAGGTAAGATATAGTAGGTTTTGTGGGTCATTGCCTATGTTGTTAACAGGTGAATGCCGCGCATATGAGACCTGGTGGTTTACTTCAGAGGTTACCCATTCCTGAGTTGAAGTGGGAATGCATCACTATGGACTTTATGACTAGTTTTCCTCATACATCTCATAGTTCTGACAGTGTTTAGGTCATCATGGATAGATGGACCAAGTCAGATCATTTTATTCTAATTAAGGTCTTATTCACTGCTAATAGGTTAACCCCTATTCCATTTGTGAGACTATGCGTCTGCATGGTGTGTCGGTGTCTATTATTTCAGATTGAGGTTTTGTGTTCACATATCACTTTTGGAAGACTCTTCAGGATGAGTTGGGTACTTGGTTCGATCTTAGCATAATATTTCACGCCCAAATTGATGCCAGTCAGAGCGGATTATCCAAGTTTTGGAGGATATGCTCCGCACATGTTTGATGGATTTTTGTGGCCAGTGGGAGCAGTATTTGGATTTAGCAGAGTTTGTATATAATAATAGATACCATTTCAGTATTGATATAGCTCCTTTTGAGGCGTCGTATGTAGGAGTTATCGCTCCATAGTGGGGTGGTTTAATATTTTAGAGGGTAAGACCTCGAGGTACGAACTTGCTTCTTGAGTCTTTGGATAGAGTCCGAGTTATTCAGGATAGACTTAGAGCGACTCAGAGTATGCAGAAGTGCTATGCTGACCGTAGACTTTGTGCCTTAAAATTTGGTATTGGTGATCGTGTTTTTCCTTGAGTTTCACCTACGAAGGGTATGATAAGGTTTGGAAAGCGGGGCAAGCTTAGCCCCAAGTATGTTGTCCATTTGAGATTTTTCGGATTGTTGGTGATGTGGCTTATGAAATGGCTTTTCCCCCTAATCTATCAGCTGTTCATCTCGTTTTTCATGTTTCTATGCTTTATTCTATATTCTTGATGAGTCTTATGTCATTCATTAGGGTTCAGTTCAGTTAGATGAGCAGTTGTCCTTTGTTGAGGAGCCAGTTTCCATTTTGGCTAGGGATGTTAGGCGGTTGCGCTCTAGAGTGATACTTGTAGTTAAGGTCCAGTGGCGACATCAACCTATAGATGAAGCTACTTCAAAGGTTGATTCTAATATGCATAGTTCTTATCCCCAGCTCTTTATTGATTCAGGTATTTCTTTGCCTTAGTTCGAGGACGAACTAGATTTATAGTAGTGGATGATGTAACGACCTAAAAATTTGATAAAATATGTGAAATTTGTGATTTAAATATTTTACCCCTTCCCGTAGTTGTATTATGATATTTTTGGGGTGTGAGAGTGATTGACATGATTTTTGATGCATTTTGATATCATTTATGCAATATTGTGATTTTTGATGGCTTTGAGAGCCTTATTTTAGATTTATGTGGATATCTTTTGATCCGTACGACGGATGGCCGAACGAACTATGCCAACAACTATGGAATATTGATTTTAGGTTGGATAAACCTTTGGTTTGGGTCTCGGTGCACCCGAACTCATTTCGACCTATTGGTCGGAAGTTGAAAAATTGAAAATATGGGTGTGGGATCCACATTTGAATGAAATGACCTCGAATGGAAAATCCGACTTTTCCAGCTGATCCAGAATATTGATTTTAGGGTGTTAGAGTGTTTGGTATGATTTTACGATTTCTAAATCTCATTTCGACCCTCAGTTTGAAAAATCATGATTTCAGGTTCCGGAGGTCAACTTCGTGTAAATAATGTTTTATTGAAAACCTGATATCTCCATCGCGTCTGGAACGTTGAATTTAGTGTGGTTGCATAGTTCGTTTGCATGTATCGGACTCCGAATGAATTTCGGGCATCCTGTCGAAGTCCGGAGTGGACTTTAACAAAAAAATCTGCAGCTTTTTGATTATTTTAGTGCAGATTTTTTGTACTTACAAATAGTTTTGGGTCCATTTCGCTCATTTTTCATCTTGCCTCTTGAGAGTTAAACCCTAAATAGTTTGGGAGCTTAAAAGCGAAGCTTGTGGGAGCTTGGGAACCTAGATTAACACCTTTTTCTTGGTTTTATTATGGATTAAAGGTAAGAATTCACCAATTTCTTAGTAATTTCTTGATAAATTCCTCAAAATTCCAAAATCTTAGGGCAGGATTTTAAACCCAAATTTCACTCGTTTTCACTTGAATAATATTTTTATGTTATAATTACTAGTTTTTCATCAATTTAACCTTCAAAACAACTCCGATCCTTGATTTTAACCCGGATTTCAAAGATTTTACCCGGTAAAGCTCAAAAATGATTTTTCTTCGATTTGAACCCTGTTTTTGACTTGATTTAACTTGGGCTTTCAGCTGTAGGTTTCTAAAAATATGGGGAACATACTTTTAAAGTAAAGTTTCAATTTTTTCTTCTTTTTCGAAAATCCATTTTGGGGATCCATTTTGATCGCGAACTAAAAGTAGTCAATACGAGTGTCGTTGATTTTGTCCTAATGCTTAGATTTCATATTTGATATTTTTAGTAAAGTTTGAGATTGTTCGTGAAAAGTAAGGTCTCGAGTTCAAGTGTAGTGAACCGGTTTCGGCTTTCAAGATAGGTCATGACTTAACTCTTTCAGACTAGGCTGAGTAGTAAATGATGGTGCAAAATGCATGTTAAAGGTGGAAACTAATCATGAAAATAGCTATCTATGTGTTGTGCCCAAGTGGGGGCTTATATGTGATGTAATTGTCGAAATTGAGATATTATGTGATATGTGTGACCGTGTGAGGCCCTATGTGATATTGATAGCCTTGAATACATATGAATAATTGTATTATGTTGTTAAAATGATAATGTGGTACTATTGGTGTATTGTGATTATATTCATACTTTATTGGCAAATGAGACATGTAAAAATTCATAGATGATACAAAAATAATGAGCGAATATTGATGCATGTAGTTGTGAAAATGTATCATTGTGGTTGGTTGGGGAAATATATCATGTGGTTGTTTGTCGAAATACTCATTGTGATTGGCTGTGAGCATTACATCCTCATATCATACTCATTCATGAAACATTGGTACCACTATGGCAATATCTGAGAAACACTGGCAACAACTTTTTAAAACCCTCCCCGAGGGATGTGCCGGGGAGAAGATATTGTAACACATTATAAAACCCTTTCCGAGGAATGTGTTGGAAAGGAGATATGAGATATGTGAATTGTATATGAGTTGACGAACCCCTCATGGGTCCTACGTCGGGAAGCTTTAGCTCCGTAGGTGTATACAGGGATTGTGCGACGATCCCATAGGTTGTGCAACGGCCTCGTGCATCATCATCATCATCATCATCATATACATTGCACATACTTTATTGTATTTATGTTGTGTTGTATTGCCTTATTGACTTGTCATATATGTATTTGTCTTACCTTCTTTTACTTGTATTTGATGATCTTGTATCTACATGTTCTCTCTCATTCTATTTATATGTGACATAATATATACTTGTGTTCTATACCTTGGTGTGGTTTTGTAATATATGTGAGATATATTAAAACTATTAGTGCAAGCGGTGTGGATAACCGTTGTGGGACATTTTCTAATTACAGGTGATGTGCCCTTAGTGTATATTTTGTATGCTTTATTTATTGCTTTTCTTGGTCATTTTATGATACCTACTGAGTACAAGTGGACTGTACTCATGCCTACTGCGCCCTTTCGGTGCAGGTCCTAGCTCGAGTGTGCCTCAACTTGATTGACTCGGGAGATTTTTGGAGCTTCCAAGGTAGTGGTTGGACATTCATGCATTCGAAGTTCACCTCTATCTTTCTACAATAGTTATGTCTTTATTAGTATTCGGAGATAGAAATTATTCATTTCTGGTTATTTTTCTGATGCATTTGACTCTTGGATTGTATTAATAGTTCTTACACTATTGACACCTGAATTTGGGTATGATTGGTATTTTGGATAAGTTCATTTCATATTGTTATGATTACTTATATGGGTTGGCTTCATTCTAGAAGCCTTACCTTGGGATATTTTTGTCTTTTCCTCTTTTTATATCAGTTTGGTGATAGGCTTATTTGTCAAGGTACGCCGCGACAAGTGCCATCATGACCCTCATTTTTGGGCCGTGACATCATGGTATCCCGACATCTAACTATTTCCCTAATTTGGACATTACAACTACATCATTGAGCGGGCATGTAATAATCCAATTAAGTTATTTAAGCTATCATCCTATATGTTAATCAAGTAAGGGGTCTAAGTACATCCCTGTCCTAGATGCTAAGTTCAATTCTTTATTTCATAAAAGAATAAAAACCCAAACTTTGTTTATTCCCATGTTCTATCTGCCTATTCCTTTTCCCGAGATCACAAGGGCGAAAATAGATGTATTTTTGGGCGATCAATCCATAAAATAATTAAATATAGAATAAACAAACAACCAATAATGATAAGCAAAATTAAACAAAATTAATCCATAATAATAGTACTCTTGTTCTTGGATTTAACCCCGAAAGAGGGTTTTTTAGCCACTCATAGCCATAGTCAACAACCAAATAATTGTATGAATGATTAAAACCATAAATAAAGCTAAATTAAAGAAATAAAAACCTAAAAAGAAGTTGTGGTAGCCTCCAATGTTGTTCCAATCGATCTAGGGATTCCAAGATGTTTAAAATGAAGCTTGGGACATTATGCTTATAATAGACAAGTCATAAACCAACTTGGATTAGGTTTCCACTCTATTTTATTTCAGTTGGGCAAAATTTTCCCCATTTTGGTGCTCACCGCATCGCGGTATAGTGCCAAATCGCAATTGTCGAAATCTGTCAAAATCCAGAAGCTTAACGCAATTACACCGCATCGCGGTGCCTTATTCAACGCACTTAGGACCTCCACGCACTGGTGGGTCACTATTTTGGTTGTCTTATGAATCGTTTGGTGTATCTCACACCTCCACTGTCCACTCCTACAGTCTACACTCGCCCAAGACATTTCAGGGGTCCAAATTGTATTAATTTTTGTATTGTGCTTTCGTTGAGCCATTTTGAGCCTTTTGAGTTGTTTACACTTGATTTGAAGCTTGTATATCCTTAATATGTCATAATAATCCATTCACTAAGCATTCTATAGTATTAAAAACAACAATTTAGAGTCCAAAACCACACAACATCCAAGACGGTGAATCAGAAACACGATTTAAGCATAGGCTAATTTCACTTTGATCTTAAACTCATTGTTTCAAGTCTTGTTTTGATCCAATTGACCCTTGAACATTATACATAAGTTTTTTAACATATAAATACACAATAACAACCTTAGAAACTCATTAAATATGTTAGAATCCAACATAATAGACTAGACAAACACCTAGAACAAGCTAGTAACGGTAGTTTTCTCGGTTGAACTCTAAATGCTCACATTGGACCTAAATTCATGTGAAAGCACCATTAAACATTGGAAAAACATACTTGGACACATAAATGCTCATTTGTATATTTATCAACACATTAAGAACATGAATCATCCTTAAAACCAAGATGAAAAAGCTAGAATAGTAACGCTAGAATGCATAAATACACCCAACATCAACTCCCAATCTCGAGTTAGTTTTAGTAGTGAGGGAATTTCTAGCTGTGTTTCCTGAAGATATTCTCAGAGTTCCTTTCGAAAGAGAATTTGAATTTGAAATAGACATTCTTCCAGATACCTAACCTATCTCTATTTTTTCCTATAGAATGGCTCCAACTGAGCTTATGAAGTTAAAAGAATATTTGAAAGACCTCTTATATAAGGGATTCATCAGGCCCAGTGTTTCCCCATGGGGTGCTTCAACCCTTTTCGTGCAAAAAAATAGACCGTTCAATCAGAATGTGCATCGATTACCACAGTTGAACAAAGTCACCATCAAGAATAAGTACCGACTCCCCAGAATTGATGACTTATTTCACCAACTACAGGGTGCCATTTATTTCTTTAAGATAGAACTCAGATCCAGCTATCATCAGCTCAGATTCAGAGAATGTGACATTCTAAAAATAGCTTTTAGAACTCAGTATAGCCACTTTGAATTCCTAGTCATGTCCTTTGGTCTCCTGAATGCCCCAGCGCTTTCATTGACTTGATGAATAGAGTGTTCAAGTAGTAATTGGACATGTTTGTCATAATCTTCATAGATAATATCCTTACCAATTCTTGTAATGAAAATGATGATGCAGACCACCTCAGAATAGAATTACAAATTCTTAGAGCCCATCAGTTGTTCACCAAATTTAGTAAGTGAAAGTTTTGGCTAAGAGCAGTAGATTTTACTGGCCATATTATCTGGCATTATAGTTGACCCTAAAAATATCGAAGCGGAGAGAAACTAGCCCAGAACCATTTCTCCATCAGATATTAGGAGTTTCTTGGGTTTGGCTGGCTATTATAGATAGTTTGTTTAAAGATTTTCATATATTGCATCCCCATGTACAGATTGACTCAGAAGAAAGTAAAGTTTTCGTGGTCAGATTCCTGTGAGAAGCATTTTTAGGACTCGAAGACTCGACTCACCTCAACGCTAGTTTTGATATTGCCTGATTTTTCAGATGGGTTTGTTGTTTACTGTGATACTTCTAGTGTTGGATTTGGTTGTGTTTTGATAAAAAGAGGTAAGGCCATAGCTTATGTCTCTAGATAGATTAATCTCCATGAAAAGAATTATCCTACCCATGATCTTGAGTTAGCAACTGTTGTGTTTGCCTTGAAAATTTAGAGGCATTATCTGTATAGGGTGCATGTTGATGTGTTCACGGACCATAAAATTTTGCAGTATTTATTTTCGTAGAGAAAGTTAAATCTCCATAAGATAAGGTGTTTAGAATTGTTGAAAAATTATCATATGAGTGTTTTGTATATCCGGGCAAGGCTAATGTTGTGGCAGATTCCCTTAGTAAATTATCTATGGGTAGTGTGGCTCATGTTGAGAATGATAAGAAAAAGTTGGTTCAGCAGGTTCATTAGTTGGCTAGGTTAGGCATTCGTGTGGTTGACTTAGCTGAGGGTAGTGTATTGGTTCAGAATAGTTTGGAGTCTTCTTTGGTTGCCGAAGTAAAAGAAAAGAAAGATAGAGATCCCAGTCTAATTAAGTTGAAGAAGTCAGTTAGAGATCATAAAGTAGAAGTTTCCTCCCAAGAGGAAAATGGTGTGTTACATTGCCAGGGTAGACTGCGTGTGCTGTGTGTTGATGGTTTAAGACAACGAATTATTATAGAAGCGCATGGGGCGCGTTACTTTATTCACCCAGGAGCCACTATGATGTACCATGATTTGCGGGAATCTATTGGTGGAGTGACATGAAGAGAGATATTACAGAGTTTGTAGCCAAGTGTGCTAATTGTCAGCAGATTAAGGTTGAGCACCAAAGGCCTAGTGGCAGTATGCAGGGGTTCAGCATTTCTATTTGGAAGTGGGAGGAGGTGAACATGGATTTTATGATAGGGTTGCCTCATTTACGTACCAGCATGATTTAATTTGAGTTATTGTGGACAGAATGACCAAATCAGCCCATTTCTTGCCAGTACATACTTCTTATTCTGCCGAGCATTATGCCAAGATCTATATTAGAGAGTTGTTTAGGCTGCACGAAGTCCCGTTATCCATCATTTCAGATAGAGGTACTCAGTTTACCTCTTACTTTTTAAAAGCTTTTTAGAAGGGTCTTGGTACCCAAGTTTGTCTCAGTATAATTTTTCACCCTCAGATAGATGGTCAGGTAGAAAGGACCATTCAGACCCTAGAGGACATTTTGAGAGCTTGTGTTATCGACTTTAAGGGCAGTGGGGATGATCACTTTCCATTGATTGAGTTTACCTATAATAACAGTTATCATTCCATCATTCAGATGGCTCCGTTTGAGGCTCTTTATGAGAGGATATGTTGTTATTGAAAAATATATATATATATGTATATAAATATATATATATATATATATATATATATATATTTCTTCCAATTAATTGAAATTTTATATATAAGATTTCTTGTAATTTATTTTAATTTTAATGGGGATAGTAAGTCTAGTTATGTAAAAAATATACTTATTATATGAGGCAGACTTTGTTCAGGATGATTTCTATTGATTATGGTATATTCAAAATATTGTATATATTTTATCATGAACTTATGGAATATCCAAACTATACATAATGGAATAATAACAATAAAATTAGTGACACCACCATTCCCACGTGTGAAAGTGGAAGAATGACAACATGCAAGTAGTAAATAGGTGGAATCTAACTTTAATGTATTCTTGACACATTACACACAAATGATTACATTATTTTTAACTTCTATCCATTTTGGGATATAGTGGCATTTTCAATCAGACCCTTAGGATTGTTAAGAGAAATCATTATATGTTGCCAACACTTTTTCTCATGGCTTACATGTATCTCCATATTGCTTATAACAACCTTTCTGTCAAGAATAGTTCAAATTAGATGACTACAAACATATAAGGTCACACATGTAATATGTTGAGGAGAGATTTAGTGGAAGAAAGTAATTTTTTCTTTATTCGGTACAAAAAAATAAATCAAGTATCTCTCTCTCTCTCTCTCTATATATATATATCAAGTTCTACAAACTTGGAATTCATCTCCTTTTATCCCAGTATTACTCTTATTTGGTATCTTTAGAGAATACTTTGTATAATTTTGCACCTGTCCAGTACTTTTTGTGTATAATGGATCTTGTACTAGCCTTACCAAATCTTGGGGAATTCATTTTGTGTGTTTTGTACTTTCCCCCTTTTTGTATGCCATGCATATTTTCTCTTGTGATCGATTTAAAATATTATCTTAGATTTGTTTCTATCACAATCCAATTTCACAAGTCATGATAGCACCTACTTTATCCCACCAGTAGGTAAGCCAAATCGTAGCCCGACGCTTTAGATAATAGGTTAATTGGTGGAAAATGGCATAATCGCCAGAAATATGCAAGTAAATAGATTACAAGGGATAAATTTAGAAATAATAATAACACAACGAGAGAGGAATAGTAAGAAAAAGAATCATAACACCCCACAACCTAGTAAATTTGGTACAAGAGCCACTAATCAAAAGAATACGAGTACTATAAAATAAAAGATACAACAATCTCAAAAATAAAAGACTATCCAAAAATAGAAGATGGAGAAAAAGTCAACTCTAGCTCTTAGAGCTCATCCCGTCTCCGAACCCGAACCAACACAATCAAAGCATCAACGATGATAACTTACACTCAGAACTGCATAAAAAGTTAAAGAAATGTAGTATGAGTACCAAATCCACAGGCACTCAGTACGCATCATCGGCTGACTAAGCTGAATCATAGTATGAATATAATAAAATGTGAGATAAATAAGCTAAGTTAAGAGAAGGGAAAACCTCGAATAATGCTCCTTATATTGAAAGTAAACAACTGTAATAATACTATTAAAGAAAAACATAATTATGTCTACATAACTAGCCCCATAAGCAAGAAGTTAATAATAAAGTAAATAACCCAACGCAGGCCCCAATAAGACGGGTGCAATGAAGGAGAGTAATAATCAAAACTATACAAATTAACCATGCCTCAAAATCATAATCATGGATCCTTCAATACCATAAGCAATATACTTGAACTGGTCCCATAATCTTTCTAAATAAATTGTCAAAGTCAAAATTAAATCGAAACTCGTATCTCATATGCTGGACTTGAACCAGAACTATTATCATGAATATCAAACTTGAACATGAACTAATATCATTGAGAATGATGGAATCAAACCTGTCTTAGTATCATAAATTGTTGGACTTGAACCACACTATCATCTCTCAAGCATCACTCTAGAATGAAACCATCATATGTGTAAGACCTTGTTGGTCTCGATAATGTACATGAGATAGTGTAACATGTCCATAAAATATAGAGGGAACTAATAATAATCTTGACCTAAGGTGGGCCGGAGTGCCTACTTCTAAACCTCGATAATCCGTTCTTAGGCAAATTTTACCCTGAACTAGGCTAAAGTATCAAATCTCACTACAAGATATTAAATAAGCCTAGTTGAGTCCTGTGATAACAATCTTACCTAAAGACTGAGCACTAAGTCAATTATGTTTAATTGCGGTGCCTTAATCATCTAAGTAAACCAATTCACACTAAATGTAACTCCAAGCCCTAATTTCCAACCGACATCTAGAACAATATCATATATATATAATAATCTAACCTAATCTAGGAGAAAGAAAAACCTAGCCTACCTTGACGCCGAAGAAATCTTGGTGAATTATGATAAATCAATGATTACCTTTTTCAAGAAGCTTCCACACGATGCCACACTATCAAAATCATAGACTATTCATAAATACGAGAATAACGGTACCCATATTATATCATGCTTCATGTCTAAAATTAAGCTAAAATCCTATGTAGGGCCCACTTGCGGAATTATACTTTCAAAATCGTCAACACGTCCCTCTATGATCAAGGATCATTTACCCTCAAGAATGGGTAAACTACGAGCCCAAATGATACTAGAATCAACCCAATAATTATCTAGGTATTTGGGTCTAAATGGAAGAATTAAACTAATAATTGGACAGAAACTTACCATGATTTTAATGAGGAAATGATCAATTCGAGCTTATAATTATCCCACGATTTCCCAATAATTAGTTCCCAAATTTCTCACACTCTCTAGGGCATTTGGCTCTTAAGACTTGTGAGAAAATGAGAGACAATCAGGCAAAAGAGGCATTTAATGGCCTCCCAGGTACCACTTAAGAGGCCACTTGACAAACGGTCACTCGTTAAAGTGGCTAAGTATTGCTTAAGCAATATCCTTTGGGATCTGACCCTTCTACGAAAGCAGATAAATAACAACTTAAGCGGTCTCTGCTTTAGCGAACTGGGATACGCTTTAGTGACCTGACTAATAAAGTCCTAGTCTCTTAATCGACTTACTATCCGTTTAAGAAACCTTCACTAAAGAGAACAAAGTACTACTTTAGTGGATGCACCAGCTGGGTGATACACTAGCTAAAACTTGGAAAATTCCAAGTTCCCACCAACACCTTGAGATTCATTTGGAATCCCATGAATGCAAACAAACTATGCTACCTTATTAAATTTGATATTCCAAACTTAATGGCGCAATCGAAATTTCCATCCAGGGTTATTTCATTACAAAGTGGGCCCCATACCCATGGCCATTTTTATCAAATTTCGACCAATAGCCCAAAATAATTTTGTAAGCCTTGGGACTCAAACCAAAGGTTCTCCTAGCCTAAAATCAACGTTCCAAAGCTGATGAAACTATCATAATTGGCATAAAAGGTTGTTAAACAGAAGTTTATGCCCGATGGCTAATTTTTACTAGAGAAGACTTCAAAATAAGGGATTGGCTCTAAAAACCAAATGAATTGTCTGGTAACTGAAGTGTCAGCTCCGAAAAGTCACAAATGACTTGGGGCAGCTATTGGAAAGCTCTAAATAAAGAAAATGTGTGGAAATGCCAAAAATGACCTGGATGGTCATTACAATGTCCATTTCTAAAATAACTTTTGTCCGCAAAAGTAAAGTGTTCGGATGTACCTAAAGGCTTGAACAAGTGGGGATACTAGGCTTGCATCTCATTCTTGATCTCCTAAGTAACCTCCTGTATAGGGCGGTGTCTCCACTGAAAATTAACTATTAAAATCTCTCTAGAGTGCAACTGTACTGTTATCCCTTGCAAAAATAAGCACTAGCTCCTCCATAAAGGTCAATCTCTCATCCAACTAAATTGAGTCATATCAAAGCACATAAGACTCATTGAGAATGTAATGCCGCAATATAGAAACATGGAAAATTGGATGAACAACAACAAAATATAGGGGCAAGGCTAACTCATAAGCCATATCTCTAACTGTGCAATGGACCTTAGAATTTCTATTATATTTGATGCTGATCTCGCCTTGCCTCCCAAACCTCATCACACTCTTGATGGGTGATACTCAAAGAAATACCCGATCTCCAACTCAAAATCTTAAGGCACAAAGTCTATGATCTGCCTAAGCCTTCTACATACCACAACCCTCAACCTATCCAGAATCACCCTGACTCTATCCCACAACTTCTAAAGCAAGTCAGTACCACAGGGTCTAATCTTAAATATCTCGAACCATCCTATTAGTGATCGACAATACCTACCATATAGTGCCTCAAATAGTGCCATCTCAATAGTTGAATAGTAGCTATTATATGCTAACGTTTTCGAAGACAAGTGCTGCTCCCACTGACCTCCAAAATCCATAACACAAGCATGGAGCATATCCTCGAGAACGAAAATAGACCACTTTAACTTCCCATCGTCTGAGGGTGAAAACCTGTCCTAAGAACCACTTGAGCACTCAAATCCTTTTGAATAGCCTTCTAGAAGCTAGAAGTGAATACTAAACCTTGGTCTTAAATGATAGATATAGGCATACCATGTAAGTGAACTATATCACGAACGTAGATACAGGCTAACCTCTCGACTCATAAGGACATCTGAATAGTAATGAAATGTAATGATTTGGTCAATCAATCGATAATGACCCAGATACTATCAAAACCATAGGAGGTGTGAGGCAAACCACTAAAAAAATTCATGGTGATTCACTCCCACTTACACTTAAGAATAGGAAATCTTCGAATTACGTCACCAGGCCTCTGATGCTCTGACTTCACCTTCTAGAAAAATAGGCAACAAGCTACAAAATCTGCCATATCACTCTTTATGCCGCTCTACCAATAATACTGCCTTAATTTTCTATATATCTTTGTTGTATCTGGGTGAATGGAATATCTGAAGCTGTGAGCCTAACACAAAATCAACTGAATCAAGTTTCTAACCCTTGAAACAAAAATGAAACCATCATATCTTAGAATACTCTCAGAATCTATGGTAGCGCTCATGGACTCACTACCTGATTATGAATGAAACAAAGTCCCATATCCTCAAACTGACAGCTCTGAATCTGCTCAAATAAGGTAGACCTCACCTCAATACTATCAAGGATCCTCCTTGAGTGTAAAACATAAAATTGTACTATCAAGTTGGCTATGGACTGGATGTCCCACACCAATGACCTCTTAGAAGCTGAAATAAAAGCCAAGCCACCCATACTCACCGCCTTCCAACTCAAGGCATTTGCTACCACATTTACTTTGCTTGAATGATATTGCATAGAGATGTCATAATCCTTAAGAAACTCTATCCATTTATGCTGCCAAGAATTAAGCTCTCTCTGGGACATAAGATGCTGAAGACTGTGATGATAGGTGTAGATCTCATAATGCATACCATAAATATAATGCCTCTAACTCTTAAGTACGAAAACTACCATCGCCAGCTCTAATCATGAGTGGAATAGTTGCGCTCATGAACCTTTAGTTGCCTAGATACATAAGAAATATCTCAGCCCTACTGCATAAAAAATAAACCCAAATCAATACCAAAAGAATCACAATATATGGTAAATCCCTCATCTTCTACAGTAAAAGACAAAATAGAAGCTAAAATGAGAAATTCCTTGAGCTTGTGAAAGCTCAACTCACGCTCCTTGAACCACTTTAAAGGGACCTCCTTTGGGTTCAATTCGGTCATCGGTGCTATAATAGTAGCAATACCCTCAATGAACCGCCTGTAGTAACCAGCCAAACCAACAAAGCTACAAACCTCAGATGGAGATATAGGCTTGGCCCAATCATAAATATCCTTAATCTTTGCTGGGTCCACCATAATTCTGTCCTTACATACCACATGTCCTAGGCATATTACCGACTTAATCCAAAACTTACATTTTGGGAATTTGGCAAAAGATATACGATCTATAACAATATGGATTTGTCATGAACCAAATAAGGGCCTAGCAATGACGGGTATCTCAAGTTTATCATGGCCCGGAGACCACCCCCTTAGCCTAGTCAATCATAATATGATACCTTAGCAGTGAATGAATTACGAACATATAACAAGATAGATAAGGATAAGCTCAAAGGGAATCAAAGATATGTTAATAACTAATACCCAATCCACAGTATTCCGCAAAGCCTATACTATCCAAAAATAATCTAAGTCCGGACATGCCCCCAATAAAATAAAAATGAAACCGTAAGAAATATTCTATGACATGAAATAAACTAAGTGTAATGGCCTTTCAAAAGAAGAAGGCTTACTACTTCAATCTGACTCAAGAATGGTCCCGGATCATCTATCACTGCACAAAAATGACATAAATGTCTCCAGTTCCTACATCGCATGGGGATACATCGCCCAGAGATGGTTAACGGATTGAGCACTAGTATGTAACTTAGGGAAAAGATAAAATAATGCCATGATAAATAGTCTAAAATCATCCAAAAACAATGTACATAATTATATGCATATATGTATACATAAATATAATATGATGGGATAAGGAACAAGGCTTAGAATGAACTTTAAAACATTAATCCAGATTGTTTAGCTCAACCATCATAAAAAGGAACCGACGGGCTATATGGGTTTAGCTTCCCTTACTGAAAAGGCCCTAGTGCGTGTTACAGCATGCACCAACGGTATCAAGGAAGACCAAGCAATACCCTGACCCCATGTCAATCGAGGATACAAATATATATAAAGTGTGACATATGCACATGATCATCAAGACCAACCCTTGCATTGGCAAACATGAGTTTCCATTATCAGTTCCCCTGGGACCTCCACCTTCACGGCTTAGCTACACAACCCCTTTAAGTCCATATTAAAACAAGTTTCACATAACCCATTCATTTAACTGTGGAATGATACATTAAGGCAACCACATGTATCGTCATACCCTTACGCTTGGAAGCTTACACTTATGCTATTTTTATTAAATTCTATCATACTGGGGGAATGCCACGACCCTTTTTGTTTAATAAATTCAGTTTGAAGAATGCCTCGACCCCTTTTTAGTTTATCAAATCCACTCAGGGGAATGCCTTGACCCTTGAGGTTTTAATTTCAATGAACACATGGCCAATAAGACCTTCAAAATCTATGTTTAATCTTTTAACCAGTTATACAATTCAATAGTATAGGTGGACAAGTCAAACCATGTGATAAAATCATATTTGAAAATCAATTACACAAACGATTTGACAGAACACAATTTTCAAACCAATTTCAATACCAAAATTATCAAATTGAGGGAATGCCTCGATCCCCTTTTCAATTCCCACACCCATGCACCCAATTAGTTAAAAAAACCATTGATAAAACACAACCAATGCATAATAAATCAAAGAAAAAAAATTTAAAAATCAACATGCCAAAACCCTCAACCCATGTCAAAACCCACATTTAACTTCATATCAATAATCTTTTAATACATATGCTCTAAGAAAATAAGTTTAAGGGTAGAGTCATATGTACGATAGTATCATAATTATGGAGAGAATTCAACCATTGAAAGCTCTAATTACCAGCCTTGAGAAACCCTAAGTATTTGCTTAAGAGAATTTGAGAGTTGTTTTGATTATGTTATAGCTGATAATAGGGTCTCAAATAGGGTTTGAAGTCATGGGTTATTATTGGGAAAAAGGGGAAATGTCCAATGTGCCCTTAATTAAAAGTTAAAAAATGTCGCCAGTGACTACGGTCACTATGCAATTTTTAAAGACACACTACGACTCGTCACATGAGTAGTAGTTTTAGGCAGTAGCTTAGGGTCCCTTCTCTGGTTATCTTACGAGTCATAAACTATGACTCGTACATAGACCATATGAATTGTAAGGACCTAATCATACCCTGAGCAGAAACTTGGGACATCACACTGGTTTCATTATAGAAGGCACACTGTAACTCGTAGAGAGTCCATATGACTCGTCAGACACAACTTGTAGCCAAAACAGAATCAAAGGGTATCTTTTCTAGTCACCCTATGACTAGGGTCCTATGACCCGTATAGACGCCCTACGACTCATAGGGAGAGTTGTAGTCAGGATCGTGAGCCCATAGGTTACGAAACTTTTAAAGACCAAAATTTGGGGTGTTTCATTCTCCCCCCTTAGGATCATTTGTCCTCGAATGATGGGTCAAGGCATACATTAGCATAATTTAACACATAGCACAACCACACTTACATTTAATATAGATAGAAAACAAAGATGTTAGGTAAATACACATAACTTAAGCATGATTACCCAAAAGGGGAACAAGAATGGATGTTTTGACTTCATGTTCTCTCACTCTTATCGAGCGACTTCTTCCACCCTAGGTAAAGAATCTAATAACCCTTAAATATAACCACACTTCTCCACTATGCTATTAGCTATGAACACAACACTCTAATATTTCAATCTCCTAATTCCCTCACAAAACAAATTACTACAAGGTATTGAGTATGATTGCATATTTCTTCTAAGTCAAGGCCTAACTCGGAGCTAAAGGTGCTAGCATAAGCTATGGGATCCTATAATTCACACCTCTTTAGTAATACCACTCCATTTCATCATTATAATTAAAAAACCTCAGGTCTTAAATCAGGGAGTACTAGCCACATATCACCATGGTTGTATCTATAAATTACACTATTTGCTCAATCTTTCCTATACCCACTTCATGGATTTCCCAACTTTGATCACTATCACAAAGGTTTCACCCTATCTCTCCTTCTTAATTATTTCACATTACAAAAGTCTATCTTACTCTTCCACCTTCATCTATAGCCTTACATCCACCCCGTTATCTAGAGCATTTCTATAGTTTTATAGCCACTACCATACTAACAAAAAGAAAGGTCACTCAGAATTAGAGTACAAGTATCAAGGATGAGAGGGTTAATTCTTAATTATGACTTCTATTAGACGTACTATTAAAAGTGAGACCTATGAATTTAGACATCGTATAATATATGCATGAAATACATCATAGCAACCATATAGATCATGAATATAGGTTCATATCGGTGTAAACATAACATTGAAAGAGTTTCTTAGATTGGGTAAGTGGGAAACGGGAGTGCAAAAATTAGGAGTCACATAATATAAAGCTGAGACATATATATTCAAGAAATAAGACAAGGACTACCACTTGAAGCTATTGCCCCTTATTTTAAAGACTGATAATGGTCGCGAGTTGCATAAATAATATCGCTTTGGCTAGGACATAACATAAAATAAATTGGTAGAAAATAGAACACATAGTTCCCTAGAACTATATATAAAGTGGGACATGAGTTTATGAATCACGAGGGTCATACCCTCGATGTTGAATACTTGAAAGTTTAAATTTTTGAAAATCTCATCTAACAAGGTGCTACCTGAGGTTCAACATATCTTTATAAACTTAATGCCCTTCTCTACCTAGTGACTTAGCCCCAATTCAACATCTCAACAATAGACCCCCGGTACATCTCATAATTACCCACTCCTCTATTTCATAACTTATCAACCTAATCTCTTTCACATATTATATAAAACCTACTAATTCACTCCCACCCTCTAGCATCACTCTTCTCAAGACACACTCTTATCACCGCAACAAACACTTGAGCTCAACCTTAGTGTTTGGTATCAATTGTGCACCACTAATAAAGGATTTTGCATAGCATGCTAGTCCATTAAATAGAGAGTCACCCTAAATTTCTTATTTGACTTAACTATCGCTCACCAGTACATTGTTCTTTATAATAACCCTATTGAACTACTGATATTCTATACACAACTGGAGGAACCTATCTTACTCATGCGCGGAAGCACAAAAGCATCCCACATAGACATACTAGGACGGTTAATACCCTTATCAAGAGGATATCTCAACTAATCCTTATGTTTTTTAAATCCAACTAAAGCCATTATATAGGGAGAGATAAATATAGGATAGGTATATGGGATGAGATCAATCCCAAAATCTATTTCCCTATCTGGAGAAATACATGGAGATCATTAGGGAACACTTTAAGGAACTCACTAACCACAGGAATAGATTGCAAAGAGGCACCCTCAGAATTAGAATCCTTAAACCAAAATAGTTGGTACAAACACTCTTTGAAAATCAATTTCTAGGATCTAAGATATGAAATAAACCTTACTTTAGGCGCTAGGGAACTCTCTCCCCATTCTATAATCATCTCATTAGGAAATTTGAAAATGACCTTACGGGTTCGGCAATCTAAAGAGGCATAAGATGAATGGAACTATTCCATCCCTAAGATCACATCAAGATCAACCATATCTAACTTAATCAAGTCTACCAAGGTTTTCCAACCACTGATAGATACCCCACAACCCCTATAGATTCTTCTAGTCATATCAGAGTCACCTACCGAGATAGACACATAAAGAGATCTGAAATGCACTCAGGACTTTGATCAAAGTAAATAACCACATAAGAGGTCACATAAGAAAGAGTGGACCCTGGATCAATCTGACAATATACATCATAAGAGAAAAGCTGTAAGATAGCAGTGATAATATCAGAAGATGCCTCAAATTCCTGATTGGTGTCAAGATCATGGAGATGATTTTGACCATTATTGGGGTTGAAGAGGTAGAAACAAGGACCTTATTAGTTCCAGTAGCAACTCTTAAAGGATACTCCCACTGCATGTGACCAAGTTTTCCATACCTATAACACCGATTTCTCCTCTTATTACACTGGCCCCAATTTAACTGACCATAAAACAAACAAAGAGGATAGGGTGAGGTTGAGTGAGCTCTACTGGCCTAAATTTGGAACCCCTGTGCCTCAAACCCACTATTTACCCAAAAATGATAATCACTTAAAGACCTAGGATAAGGAGCACTAATAGTCGCATGGTAACTCTCCTAATTTCTCTTCTTGTGCCACTGCTTGCCATCTTTACCACTATATTTCTGACCCTTCCCCCACTCTGAATTTCTGATCCTCTTACTTTATCTATCTATCACTTTTGCCTGATTTCTTCTCATATTAATGGGACTTGAATGGCATGATAGAGAGGCTACCATCTTGGTTAATAGATGAATAGAACAACGAAACTCAACATTAGAAATACCTCTTTAAGGTGACTAAGCGTGAGTGTCACCAACTGGAGAAGGATTGGTTGGGACCACTGGAACTCTATGAGGGAAACAAAAAACAGGGACCTTAGACTGGGTTTGTAACCCATAAATAGGATGAGTAGCCATATTTCCCTCAAGTGGGATAGAAGAGCCTCTACAAGTATTAGATCTTTGTGGAGGCATGATCTAAGATACGATTAGCTATAGGTTAGAGGTTTTTCAAGACCTTAAACTCCATAGACCAAAATAGAATAACAAGTAAGGGAAACATTCCTAAATTCCTCGTAGTCCCTCCCTTATTAGTGTGGTGCACTACACACCCATAAAAGAGATTCTACTCAACATGACTTTGTGGATACCCAATGACTATGAACCTAGGCTCTTATACAAACTTTGTCATGACCCGAACCAGGGCCTGACCATGATGGGTATCTCAAGTCCACCATGGAGTGGAGACCACCCCCTTAACCTAGTTAATAAAAATATGATACCCTACCATTGGATGAATTTTTTTTAAAATAACAAGATAGATAAAGATAAGCTCAAAGGGAATCTAAGATGTGTTAATAACCAATACCCAATCCACAGTTATCCACAAACCCTCTACTATCCAAAAATAATCTAAGTCGGGACCTGCCCCCGACGATGCCAAAAGAAACCATGAGAAATAGTCGACGACATAAAATAAACCAAAAAGTAACGACCTTTCAGAAGAAGAAGGCACATCACTTTAAGATAAATATCAAATGGTCCAAGATTACCTATTACTATGAAAGAAATACAAAAGTATCTTCGGTTTCTGCATCGTGTGGGAATACAACATCTAGAGATGGTTAGCGGGTTAAGTATTAGCATGTATCTCGGGGAAAGGAAAAATAATTCCATGTTCAACAACCTAAAATCATCCAAAACCAATTTACACAATTATATGCATATATATATATATATATATATAAATATAACATGCCGAGATAATGAACAAGGCTTAGCATGAACTATAAAACATTAGTTTGGACTGTGTATCTCAACCGTCATAAACAAGCACCCACAAGCTACATGGGTTCAGCTCTCCCTGCTGAAAGGGCCCTTGTGTGTGTTAGCCACATGCACCGAAGATATCAAAAAAGACCAGGGAATGCCCTGACACCACGTCAATCTAGGATACAAATATATATAAAGTGTGACATATACACTCGGTCATTAAAACCAACCCTGACATCAATAAATAAGAGTTTCCAGTATCAGTCCCCTTGGGACCTCTGCCTTCATTGCTTAGCTACACAACCCCCTTCAATCCTATATTAAAACAAGTTTCACATAACCTATCCATTTAACCATGGAATGACATAATAAGTCAACCACAAGTATCGTCATATCCATACAAGATTACCCTTAAGCTATTTCAATTATATTTCATCATACTGGAGGGGATGCCACGACCCTCTTTGTTCATTAAATCTAATTTGGGGAATCCGTCGACCCTATTTTAGTTTATAAAATCCACTCGAGGGAGTATTCGACCCTTGAGGTTTTAATTTCTGTCAACAGATGTCCAACAAGGCTTTCAAAATCCATGTTTAATCTTTTAACCATTTATGCAGTGCAATAGTATTGGTGGGCAAGTCAAACCATATGGCAAAATCATATTTGAAAACCAATTACCAAAAATGGTTGAGGGAACACAATTTCCAAACCAAAATCATCAAATTGGGGGAATGCCTCAACCCCCTTCCAATTCCTACACCCATGCACCCAATTAGTTTAAAAACCATGATAAAACACAACCAATGCATAATAAATCATAGGGAAACAACTTAAGAAATTAACCATACGAAAACTCCCAACCCATGTCAAAACCCATATTCAACTTCATATCAATAATCATTTAATACATATGCTTTAAGGAAAATAAGTTTAAGGGTAGAATCACATGCCTGAAAGTATGGAGAGAATTCAACCCTTGGAAGCTCTAATTTCCATCCTTAAGAAACCCTAAATGTTTTTTTTCTTGAGAGAATTTGAGAGAGTTTTTGAGAGTCATTTTGATTGTGTTATGGATGATGATAGGGTTTCAAATAGGGTTTTAAGTCATGGGTCATAATTGGGGAAAGTGGGAAATGTCCAAAGTGCACTTAATTAAAAGCTGAAAAATTATCACTAGTGACTACATGTCACTATACGACTCGTAAGGACTCACTACAATACATCACCATGAGTCTAGTCAAGGCAGTAGCTTAGTGACCCTTCCCTAGTTACCTTATAAGTCATACACTACGATTCGTATACAGACTATACGACTCGTAAGGACCTAATAGTACCATGAGTAGAAACTTAGGCCATCACACTAGTTTCATTATGGAAGGCACACTACAACTCATACAGAGTCCATACGACTCATCAGGCACAACTCGTAGCCAAAATAGAAACAGAGGGAATATTCACTGGTCACCTTATGACTAAGGTCCTATAACCCGTATAGACATCTTACGACTTGTAGGGAAAGTCGTAGTCAAGGTAGTTAAGCCATAGGTTAAGAAATTTTCAAGGACCAAAATCCAAGGTATTTCTCACAATTCTCAAATACTACTTATGCTCCTTCCTACTCCTTGAATATACAAAAATGTCATCGATGAACATAATCATGAAAGAATCTAAATATGGACTGAACACGCAGTTCATCAAATCCATAAATGTAGTCAGGGAATTCATCAATCCAAAATATATCACCAGGAACTTATAATGGCCATAATGAGTCTTGAAGGCTGCCTTTGGGATGTTCTCAGCCCAAATCCTCAACTGATGGTAATTGAACCTCAAGTTAATCTTAGAGATCACCACTGCTACCTGAAAATGGTCAAATAAGTCATTAATGCAAGGCATAAGATACCTATTCTTCACCACAACCTTATTAAATCGCCTGTTAATCAATACACATACACAAGAAACTATCTTTCTTCTTTACAAAAAAGATAAGAGCACCCAAAGGAGACATACTTGGTTTAATGAAATCCTTATCCAGAAGATCCAAAAGTTTAGAAATCATCTCCTTAAGCTTGATAAAAGCCATATAATAAGGTGACATAGAAATAGATTGGGAGCTTGACTCAAGATTAATAATAAACTCAATATCTCACTTAGAAGAAAAACCAGGTATATGAGTAGAAAAATAGAAACAAAGTCAAGCAAATGACTCTTCACACTAATATCGCAAATATAAGTGAGATAAGACTCACAACCCCTTGATATAAGTCTCCAAGCCTGAATATAAGAAATAATCCCTATCAGCTCGCGGCTAATAGATCCCTGCCATGCAATTAAGGCTAGTCTGGGCATGGATGACATTATGGTCTTCGCAAAGTAATCCAAGACCGCATGATAAGGGATGACCAATCCATACCCAGAATCATATTGAAAACCATCATATCTAACATAATAAGGTTAACATGTCTATTAAACTCTTGAATAGTAATAACACATAATGTAAAAACCTAATTCACTAGTAAAGAATCACCCATGAGAGTAGATACACATAACGAGATAGATAAAATAAGATAACGCTAACTATGGTGCATAATAAGAAGATACATAAGAATAAGTGGATCCCGAATCAAATAATAAAAATGTGATTGATGGCAAACTGGGATTGTACCTATGATAACAACAAACTCTGCCCCTGATCTACCTGGTACAACATACAAATTACCTCACCTGCCACCAGGCTGGGTTCCTGACTGATCTTTTGTACTACCTACCAGAGGACTTCCACAAGAAACTTGAGGACCACCTGATGACCCTGCATACCATCTTTAGCTGGAGGCAAGACTGCCCTAATCGGTGGAATACTCTAAGCTATAGGTACAACTGCTTCTTGCGTGGGACACTCTCTATAGAAATTGCTAAAGGACCTGTAATCCTAACATTCTCTAGGTGTTGCACTATAACCAAAAGATTTGACTAATCTAAAATAACCACCTTAGCCTGAAAATCCAAAAAATGAACCTCTTAAAGGCTGGTCACTACTCTGGATAGGATGATCACATAGCTAAATTGATATTCATTGATAATATAAAGCACAATAGAAATGGGCTTTCTAAATAGACCCAGATACTTATAAGCCTAGCGTAGAGGGTTCCTATTCTGAGAACTACTACCTCTGAACTGTGAGCCACTTCAGATCCCAGTGAAACTACCTTGATATTATGGCCTCTTATCGCTATCCCTGAGGCCTCACAATATGTAGCCATGTAAAGAAAAAGTCTCAATCCTTGAGCAAAACACCAGATCCACTCATACTTGATTGACAAAGTAAAATTAGCATGGCTAGCCAACTCTTGAAATCGAGCCTCATACTCTAAAATAGTCATGAAACCCTATTCCAAACTTGATAACTATTACCTCAGAAGATATCTAAGGCTACAAGGCCTATACTTATCTAAGAAAAACTTAGGAAACTGAGTCTATGTTAAATAAGGAGATTCAGTTGGCTTGGAATTAGGATAACCTCTTTGCTGATGTCAAGATACCAAATCCAAATGAAAAGTAGTATGGCCCACACCATGAGTCTCAAATAGGCTTAAATTATGGATCTTATCCTTTTAAGCAGCCAAGAACTCATAAGCATCTTCTTTTAGTGCCCCAAAAAATATAGGCAGAGTCCATCTCAAGAATCTACCTAACATCTTCTGCTCCTCAATAGACATAGAAGGCTAGGCGATTCCAACTAAGAAACTACTGGTATTATATCAATCTTAACTCTAGGAGCCATAGCCATAGGCTGCGCTTCTAACTCAGTACCACTCTGGTCTATTGATTGATCACCATTAGATAGTGAATCACCAAACAAACCCAAGAGCTAAACAATTGCATCATTGAGTAGTGATGAATAAATAAACCCCGATGGATCCTAGGCTGGCCAATAGAGTCTGGGGAAGGCTTTCTATCTTGGTCTCTAGATAGGTCTATGTTTCTCAGCTGTTCTCAACTTCTAGGTCACCCATGTATTCTTATAGGCTTGCTAATTGCAGACTCAGGGTCCCTATCTCTAGTAGTAGCAGCATACGTCCTAGCTATATACAAAAGAGTAAAACCAAATAAATATTAGAAACCAACTAAGACACTTAGCACAAAATGATTGAAGTAAGTAAAGATCTCCTAAGAATGTCTTATAGCCTTCTAAAGATAAGAAATGGACGTCATTGTTCCGATCCACGAGACTTTACTAGACACTTGCTCTTGCACTATAATACTGGTGAACGTAGAGCTCTGATACCAATTTGTCATGACCCAATTTCACAAGTCATAATGGCACCACTTTATCTTACCAGTAGGTAAGAAAACCTTTCACGGGAGCTTTAGGCAATGGGTTAATTAGTGGAAATGGCATAACCACTAGAAATAAGAAAGTAAATTGATTACAATGTATAAATATTAGAAATAATAATAGCATAATGAGAGAGGAATAATAAGAAAAAAGAATCATAAAACGTCATGACCTAGTAAAGTCGGTACAAAAGCCACTAATTAAAAAAATATGGGTATTATCAAATCAAAGATACAATAGTCTCGAAAATAAAAAGACTAACCAAAAACAAAAGATGAAGAAAAAGTCAACTCCATCTTTAAGAGATCACCCTGTCTTTGAACTCCAACCAATACAATCACAGCATCAATAGAGGCAACTAGTAGGAACAAAAGTGTAGTATGAGTACCAAAGCCATAGGTACTCAGTAGGCATTAGCCAACTAAGCTAAATCATAATATAAATATAATAAAATGGATGATAAATAAGCTAAGTCAAGAGAAGAGGGCAAATCTAGAATAATGCTCTAAATACTGAAAGTAAACAACCGTAATAATAATATTAAAAAACATAACTATCTCTGCATAAGTCTCTCTACATAACTATCCACCATAATACAGAAGGTACACAATCAAGTAAATAACCCAATGCGAGCCCCTATATGCCCTGAGTGTTCAATCAAGGAGAGTTATAACCAGATTATACAAATAAACCATATCTCAAAATCATAGCTATATATCCTTCCATATCATAAACATTGGACTCAAATCAATTCTATAACCATCATAAATAACCCCATAATTTTAAACTTAAACCAGAACTAATATCATCGAGAATGTCAAAATCAAACTGACCTTAGTAGTATAAATCACCAGACTTGAACCACAACTATCATCTCTCAATTATCACTCTAGAATAAGTCAACATATTCCCAAAACTTCCTCGAGCACCATAATATAAATATCTATAGAGTCTAGAGGGAGCTAATAATAATCTTGTCCTTAGGTGGTTGGAGGGCCTACTTCAAAACTCTGATAATCCGTTTTGAGGTAAATTCTATCCTAAACTAGGCTAAAATGTCAAAGCTCACTACAAGATACTAAATAAGCCTCGTTAAGTCCTGAGATAACAATAAAGACCAAGTAACTAAGTCAATTATGCTTAATTAAGGTCTCTTAATTGTAATACCAAGTCATAATTTCCAATCCACATCTAGCACATTATCAAATATATACACACACCTTGATTTAGCCCAATCTAGAAGAAGGGTAAACCTAGCTTACTTAGATGCCAAATAAAGCCTGGTGAAGTCTAATAAATCAATGATTTTCTTTTTAAGAGGATTCAACATGAAATCATGCTGTCATTATGGTAATTTGTGTATCAATACAAGAACATAGGTAACCACATATTGTATTTCTATGCTTTAAGTCCAAAATCAAGCCAAAATCCTTTGTGGGGTCCATTTGTGGAATCACACTTTAGAAACCATCAACACATCCCTCTATGCTCAAGGATCTTTTACCCTTAAGAATGGGTAAACTTTAAGCCAAAATGATACTCTAATCAACCCAACAATAATATAGGGATTTAGGTCTAACTAAAAGAATTAAACCAATAATTGGATGGAAGTTTACTAAGATTATGATGAGGAAATTATTAATTTGAGCTCACAATTACTCCACATCTCCCAATAATTAGCGTCTTAATTTGCCACACTCTCTAGGGCTTTTGGCTCTTGAGGAATGATATAAAATTAAGTAAAAGAGGCATTTAATGGCCTCCCAAGTGCCTCTTAAGTGGTCACCTCTAAACTGGCTAAGTATCGATTAAGAAGTACCCGCTGGGGTCTGACCTTTTTGCAAAAGTAGACAAACAATCGCTTAAGCGGTCTGGGCTCTGCTTTAGTGACCTTTCTAGCAAAGCCCTAGTAACATAATTAACCATTAGGATTCTTAAGCGGCCTCCACTAAAGCGGCCAAAGTATCACTTTTGCAGATGCACCAGCTAAAACTCAAAAAGTTCCAAGTTTCCACTGATACCTTGGGTTTTATTTAGAAACCTGTTAACACAAATAAACTATGTTACCCTATAAAATTTGATATTATAAACTTATTGACGCGATTAAAATTTCCATCCAAGGTCGTTTCGATCAAAAGTAAGCCCCATACTTATGGGCCACTTTTTAAATTCTAACCAATAGTCCAAAATAAGCCTAGAAGCCTTGGGACCCAAACTAAAGGTACTCCTAGCCTAAAGTTTATGTTCCAATGTTAATGGAACTTTAAGAATTGGCATAAAAGGTTTTTAAATAGAAGTTTACTCCTAATAGCCAATTCTTACCAACGAAGGCTTCAAAATAGGGAATTGGCTCTAAAAACCAAATAAATTGCCCCGTAATTGAACTGTTAGCTCCAATAAGTCATAAATGACTTGGGTCAGCTATAGGAAAACTCTAAATAATGAAAATTTGTATAAATGTAGAAAATGACTCGGAAGGTATTACAGTTTCTCTCTCTTCCACCTATTGACTTATTACTCACTGTTTTGGGCTATAACTTTGTCTTACCTAGTGGGTTAAAGTAGGTGTTATAATGACCTAAGTTATTGGGTTGTAACAGGTGAGCAAAAATTTTGATGGCATAGTTGAGGCTTTTGTCTAGGAAAATTTGTATGTTCTTAAGAAACTTGAATTTTTTTAAATCATTTTTTACATTTAGTGTGCAGAAATGAGCAACAAGTATAAAATAGGAGAAACTAAGCTAAAAAGGAGTAGTGAAGGCCAAAGTGATAAGACATCAACCTTATGTTGGCTTGTCACTCACTTGAAAGCTTAATAGAATTAGAAGTTAGTACAAGTGAAATGACAACCCAAGGCAATAAGCTATCAACCCTGTGATGAATCCTCGCCATAGGAGGTCAACCATAAATAGAAACCAAACCAATTGGGATTTAAGGTACAACCAACACTAATGAGTTATTAGTCCTGTGATGGCCCGTTAAGCTCATCATCACACACAAATGGGTAAATTCTAAGTTTTATTTTGAAGCTAAGTTCAATACTATAAATAACTGCTACTAGGGATTTTTGAGACATATTACATTACATTGAACAAAATATACTTGGCTATTCATCTTTTTTTGGTTTTTAGCGATTTTGGATGATTTTTGGAAGACAAGTTGAACTTGAATTTATCTAGTGAAATGGTTATTCTCATTATGTTTTCAATTATTGCCTTTTCTTTTAAGATGATGAGTGGATAAAACTCCACAACTAGGGTTGTAGGATCATGAAAAAATAACGTCTCTAAGGGGTTGATTTCGACTTAGATTCCGCTAATGAATAAATGTGTATGTTTTGCTAATCCTTCCATATTAACTACTTTCTAGAGTTTAATTTGATTGATATAAGAGGTTAAAAGTAGGAAAAAGGGTTAACAACAAGGATTCGAAGTTCTAACCTTCGTCTAATGGATAATGCGATAACAAGATTAACCAACTTGAGGCTAAAATTGTGTTTTTTTATTTTTACATCTATAAGTTTGAAATAATTAAGATGCTAGTCACCTAATAAGTTTGAGACACATTTATATGCATATTAGATCAATCACCTTACATCACATATACTAGAAGAATCTATTACCATTATCGAACCAAAAGTGTTATGGCACCATGGTGAACACATGCCTAGCTTGACCTCTCCAATGGTTTATGTTCAATGAACTTTGACAACTATTACCTATAACTAACTAGATATTAATACCAATTATTTTCTATAAACCTTGATTTTACAAAAATCATAAACTAAATGTCATTTAACTTATAATTGATTTAGTGTTACCATATTTTTTGTAAGATTTGATCCCAACCTTTGTTGGGTTATATATTTGACAAAGAATACTTAAAATTTTTAAGGGAGGTACAATTTAGGTGTATCAAATTTTGGCACTATTGACAGAGAATGCTAGTCTATTAAGGCTATTGTGTTTATTTGACTTTCGGTCATATTTGTTAATTTGAATTTTATTGGTTGTTTTTGTGACTAAAGGATACATTTTTGTGCATGCTAAGTACTCAAAGCTCAGTTGAACCATTCTTACTTTATAAACCCAGAGCTTTCTAAGACTTTGATATTGGACATGAATGTAAAAGAGTGAGAAACATCAAGGCTTCAACAACTTGCTGTAAATCAATTACATCAACAAAATCTGAATGTACCCAACAATGAGGACAACATTTCTTTAGGTGATGATATTAATGAGCAACATATGGATAATATTTAGTGATAAAGGGGGGAGAGGACAAAAACAACATTGTAGATGCCTAATTTTGTCCCTCCTAAAGTCCAATTTTATCCATTTTTAGCTCACCTTACCATCCACCCTCATTCATTTGATTATACCCAACAAAAATACAAAAAATAACAAATTTCAATAAATCCCTAATATTATCTTACTCTAACAAACTTTATCTCAATCAACTCACACTCCCCACCTAACCACCTTACCCCTACCTTTACCTCACCACCTCATACCCCCTTACCCTATACCCTACGTGTTCTCTTATCCCATTACCTTTTATTCTATTTTGAAACCAATTCACAAAAAAAAGAAAAAAAGGACCCACAGGGATTATTCCAGGATTTTCCATTTATTACATATACTACACTACATCATTCACATAGAGGGCAGAGATAAAAACAAACCTTATAAAAAGGAGGGGGGCCCACAGGATGGACGGGTTCCATATACAATACACACACCACTCCCAGATAGGAGAGACAGATATGGTATATACATAGGGTCAGGAATAATATATGGGACCTTCATTTTTTTTGCTCCCTTTTCTTCTTCTTCAGGAATAGACTAGGAAACCACTCCATTTTTCTTTTCTAAATGACATACCATCGCTCATCTTAAAAGTCACGCACACATAGTGAGATCGAGAGGGAAGGAAGAAAATAGAAAGGAGATTCAGAGTGATGAAATAGTGAGAATAAGGGTAAAATAGAGGAAAAAATATGAGAGAGAGAGACTGACATCGAGATAGGGTATTTTCGGTGAATTTCTCATTGGAATCACCAATTAGAGAACACCGCCAGTCATCATTGTTGTTGTTCCAACCTGTTCTAGCCAAAGAACATCTTTATCCATTCGAAATTCTTTGAGATCCCTTCTGTTCGTGTTCAGGTTCGGTCTGAGGTTCCCGGTGCAGATTTCATCTTATTTAATCGAATAATACTTGAAAGCGGCATTGAGGTCCAATTTTTTCCTCTCTTTCTTTTAATTCTTATGTGATTGTGAACATGATTTGATATACAAATTATTGGTGATGTTTGAGTATCGGATTGATGAGCATTTGCTTGTTCTAATTCGTTGTTAGTTCCCTTGATCGTGAATTATGTTATCAAATGATTAGTTAGTTCCCTTGATCATAAAATATGTGATCAAATAATATCTCATTCGAGAAGTAAAATCAGTTATTCGAGGGTCAAAAATTGAAAATTGATAGAAAAGCGTTAATTTATTTTCATTCATTGATATCGTTGACGTGATAATGCCATGATAGATCGAACTCGAGTAGTCAAACATAGATTGGGTAGAAAAATTTAGAAATGGTGATTTTTTAAATGTGTGAATGTACGTGAATGGTTCTTTCTATTTTTATGCACAAAAATTAAGAAAATATATTTATTTTATCGGGGAATGCCCCAAGATCTTATCTACTTATTCACTGAAAAATGCCCCGACATATCATGTATGCAAAGGAGGTTCATAATGAAGGTCCAAGGCATCGGGAAAAGCATTGGATCATAGTTTAGGATTAGTATAGGTTTACTATTCAATACCTTTTTGTTTTGGGTTGTAATAATTGAACTGGACACTATAATTTTGGATTTGCTTTGTTTGTTTATTTGATTAATTTTTTTGTGTGGTTTATGCATTCATAATGTCAAATTAGCCAATATGCTCCACCAATTGACCGTGGTTGCACCACAGGATCGAGGGGTGCCTAACACCTTTCCCTCGGTCAATAGAATTCCCTAGCCAGAATCTCAGTTCGCGGATCAGTTTTAGAGTCAAATCATTTTGGAAAGGATTTTTAAAGGTGACTTGGCACACCAACTTTATGCCAAGTGGTGAATCTGAGTTAATTGTAAAATGAGTCTTTTTCGAAATAAATTTTCATCTTTTGTCACTTTAATAATAAAAACCCTATCAAACTTTGCAATCAATATCTTTTTGGTTAAAAATTGGGTGTGACAGCTCTGGTGACTTTGCTGGGGAGTTTTTAGAATTCAATTTTATTTTTGGAGTTGTATAGGCTTAGTTTGATGTTAGGGGTGTATAAACATTATTTGTGTTATCGTTTGTTGTTTATTTTATCATTGTTGAGTGCCTACGTGCTACGTGTTTACAATTTTTCTCTTGTATGTTATCTCTTTATATCTGGAATCATGTGCATAAACCGATTCAATTCTTACTAAAATAAGTTCCAAAGTGCACTTCGTGCATATGAACTCTAGTTGAATCACCCTTATTTTAGGAGGGGGAGCCATCGAATGTATGGAGTAGGTGGAAAGCAAAGCATCCACTATCGACCATATGCTCCCCCGAATGGCCTTGTTAGTGAACTCCAACGTAGGTCATCCTTTAGGTCATGCTTAAGTGCATTATATTAAGACCTAGCGGGGTCCACTTGGTCTTTTTTGGGAGACTCACCTATAAATCCTCCCTATGTGCTAAATGTTGCATCTCTGAGGTTATTGTAGTCATTTGACAGACTGATTTGGGGGAAAGCATGTGTTAGAAGTAAAGTGTATAGGTAATGAAAAGTTTTTAGAAAAAAAAAGAGAGTAAAAGAAAAAGTGAGTCAAAAAAGGGTTTCGTAGCTTTTAGTGTTCTTTATGGTTTTTATTTTTCACAATTCAAAAATTCAAAAATATTTTTTACCTTTTGCACTCATTTTGTCAAAAACAAAAGCATCAAAAAGATTTTTCTTTGTTTCTTTAGTAAGCTTCTATAATTTGAAAATTTCAAAAAAAAATGATTTCTTTTAATAGAAGCTTTTTATAAAAGAGAAATTCAAAAAAATATGGTAGAAGTTTTGTACATTTCATGCAATGAAAATACCAAAAAGATTTTTCTTTCATAGTTGGTGTCATTTTTATGTGAATTGTCAAATTAAAAAACCCCAAAAAAGATTTTATCGGCATTTTTCATCATCTGTCTATGGTCGTGTCTCTCAAGTCAGGGTTCAGTTCGTTATTTAATCCTAAATTGTCCAATCTGGATGAACTACACACCACGGATTCTCCTCTCTCGGGAGTGAGATATGTAGGCAACCTATTGTGGGTTCGGGGATCTTGTTTGAAAAATTCAAAAAAATTTTCTTCACTCTTTATTAAAGTAGGTGTCATATACTTCTTTAAAAGAAAATGGCAAAAATATTTTTCTTTAATAGTTCCAATTTTTATTTTCATATAAAATTAAAATTAAAAAACCAAAAAGATTTTCTTTGGTAATCATAGATTTCATTTTGTATAGGGGTGTTGAAGCTAAAAAATGCAAAAAGATTTTCATCAATTCTTTTGACAATTATTATTTTCTTTTGTTAGTCTTAAGAAAAAAAGGAAAAAGAGTTTAATTGGCCATTTTGGCAAAACTTCACGAACTACGAATACCTGATTCTCCTCTATCGGGAGTGAGATACGTAGGCTTCCTTCTTAGGTTTGGTGATCTTTTCCAAAGAAAAAGAAAAGCAGAAAAAAAGTTTTGAAAAAGTGTTGCACTCTAACACACTTGTTATCTCTTGTTTAGTTAGTTTAAGGTGGTTGGTTTGTGGCACTGTGGCATTGTAGCGGGTCCTCCATATCACACCAAATTCAAGGAAGGGTTAATTATGTCCAACAAAGAAATAGAGAGTGACATCATGGATCGAACAAAGAGTTAGGAAAATGAAAGTATAAAGCAAGATATTAGGAGACTAAGATAGCAAATGAATGAAATGCACCGAGCTTGGGCTAGTGGGCTACCTCCTCCCCCATTTCCCGCTATTGATCCTACAAATACCTCAAGTTTTTTTAATCAAAATCGTAAAGTTAGTTTCCTATTGTTGTTGATGCACTGCAACATGACTTAGAATTCCTTCTAAGTCCAAAGAATCCCAATACTTCCACCACTCTTCCTTTGGCTTCTCAGTATAAGCCTTCTACATTGACAACAGCATATACTGCCTTTACTTTTGTTGCTCAACCTTTAGTTGAGGCTTTCACTTTGGCTATCAATCCAATGGTTGTACTGCCCCAATCTTCTAGTGAACCCATGTTAAATACCCTAAATTATTATTGCTATAATTTTGAGACCACATCAATGTTAATTGGACTACCAAAATTTCTTAACAAGAAGTCTAGATTGTCAAAAGAACTAGAGAAAATGGTTGGAAAAATAAAGAGTGCAGAAAATGCTAGGAAAAGTTCCTTAGGACCTGTGGGTAAAGAAGATGTTTCATATAAATAATGGGGCATGTCTTCATGAATTAACCTTTATCCAATCCTTGAGATGTCGAAACTTGAGGAGCAAGATGAACATGAGGAATTTGTGAAGCATTTGGGAAACTATTATAATCAAGTAAGGGAAACTGGAGGGAAGAAGAATGAGAAAGATGCAATTGATATAGTAGTTGGAGAATGGGCACATCCAAGAAGACGGCGGCGTCGTCACCATTAATCTCAAGCCCAAGTTCATACCCAAGCTCTCTGTAATCCCTCCCAAAATCTATTATACTCTATTTTCCTACCTCCATATCTAGTATACTGCACACAACCGTATGTTTAACTCCCTTCTTACTCACAATGGCTCTCACCAACTTCTCAGAGTCATCCTCAAACTCCACAAACATATCAAAGCTCTTCAAGGCCAGTTTTTTAGTCCAAGCCAAATAATTAAACAAGATAGAAGTCGTGGGATAGCTTCACACCAATTGGAGAGTCATATGCCAATTTATTCCAGAGATCGGTACAACGGGGCATAATCACTCCTCTCTTTGGGTATACTCCTAACCTGCATTCAAGAAGCTTTGATCCTGATGTACGATATGCATATCATTCTGATGTTTAGGGTTACAGTATTAAAGATTGTCGTGCTTTGAAAAGAGAAATTGAAAAGATGATTCAAGATAGATCAATTATGGTACAGAACATTGATAGTGAGAGAAGCTCTAGTCATGCTAATATACAAACCAATGGCTAAGTTGCCAGGTTGAGTAATTGAGGAGTCACCCCTCTCCCTACTAGGAAGAGGTCTAATAGTTTTGTTTTGTTTCTTTTCTATTTTTTGAATTATTTTAGGGTTGTATTTTAGGATCTATCTTGTTTTGTCCCTTTGTCGTTTATCTTCAAACCCCTTTTTATTTTATTTTAACTAAATGAAGTGTCCTTTTTCCTTTGTGTTTTAAATATGTGTTTGTTTTCTGTACACATCACTTTTTATGTTGATTCTAGTGTTATGACATGCCTGTGAAATTTTCAACCAGATCTTAAAATCCAGTTTAAGCATGAACTTTGAATCAGAGGATTAAAGTTAGAAAAAGAGAGCATATGAGAAAATAGGTTGAGTGTTGAGACATTGGATGACAAGTTGAAGCCTTCTTTGAAAATTATGGAACTTATTTTGAGAATCACAAGAATAACTTGGTCATCAATTGAAAGACATGGCACAATTAGGTTAAATAGTAGCTGTGTGATCAGAAAGAAAATAATCTCCATAAAATCATGAGTCATTCAACGTGAGGAATGTACAACAAAAGTGGAGTTGTGTGCTAGAAAAACGCAGAAGAAGTAGTGATGCATAAACTCAGTCAAAGTTAATGCTTAAAAAAATGTCACATGGTCTTCATCTTCCACTTTCATATTGCATGTTATTTACTTGCATTATTAAAGATTAATATGAAGAAGGCATTTTATTCTGCTATCCAAACATTATGTTATCTTTTGTTTACCCTATTTGAGCTTTAGTTCTATTTTCTTTCATACCCCTCTTTTGGAATTAAGATACATTCAACAAAGCTCAGAAGATAAGTGTCAAGCAAAATAATAAAGTAAGCAAAGTTTCAAAAAAAAAGTGTATGTCAAAAAGAAAGAAAAAAAAGTCAAGTAAAATAGATTCAGAAAGGTAAAAAAAGAGTCAATAAAAGAGAAAAAGAAGAAGTCATAATCAAGAAAAAGAACAAGTTGTCAAAACTACGTACGACTTGATTCTCCTCTCTCAAGGGTGAGATACGTAGGCTGCCCTATTCGAGGCTCGGTCCAACCAAATGAACAATTTTGAATTACCCAGTCAAAAGAAACTAGGGCATTAGTTGATACTTATTATTTGAGTCGATTCTAAAAGTTAAGTCCTACCCCACTTCAAGTGTCATTTGCACCTCATGCCATCCTTTCTTTCTAACTCTATCCAAAAGCCATGTTACAACTAAAGAAAGACCTTCAGATCAATCTTTGAGGATGTTAAGGCTAAGCATACAATGGATATGAGGATGCATTTGGGGAACTATTTCTCTTTCTTGACATAAAAAATCAGGAGAGAGATATAAAATAAGAGAGTATTATTGGTGAAAACCCTCACGGGCACCATAAGACGATGGTAAGTTAAGAGAAATAAAAATGAAAGAGTTTTATCGATAAAAACCCTCATGAGCACCATAAGACGATGGTGAGTTGAGAGAAATGAAAATAGAAGAGTCTTATTAGTGAAAAACCCTTACGTACACCATAAGACAATGGTGAGATGAGAGAAAAAAAAATGAGAGAGGCTTGTTGGGAAAAAACCTTTAAGGTGTCACTAGCCATTTGAGGTCTTGAATGTAATTGACCTAAGGAAGAAACTCAGTTTCAAGACCATTAACTCAACAACAACTGGTAGAAAGTGTGGATGGAAAGATCAGGCAGATTAATACAAAATGCATGTCATAATTATTAGAGTTGACTGACATTTTAAAATAAATTTTCTTTTCTCTTTTTTCAAATGAGGACTTTCATTTTCTTTATTTTATTTTCTTGAGTCAGTTATTCAAATAAAAAATCATTGTTATTTTTCTCTTGTCTTTAAGTCAAGTCCATGTCAAAACAAGTGAGAAAAGATTTCAAAACTGGCTACCAGCTTCTTCAATTACACAAAGCAAGACAAAAGGCCAGCACATGAAAGAGACATAATTGTAAGTTGAAATAAGACATGAAAAAATATTGTCAATAGACAAGTATGGGAACTCATGGAAATACCAAGGTTTAAAGGGTTTATCTGAGAAGTATGGCAAAGCAGAGATACTGTGTTTATTTCAAAGCCACTCTTAATCATCTGAGTTTGGGTCAATGACACGACAAAGCAAAGATAAGTGCCAGTAATTTGAAACAAAATAAAGGGAATGAACACTGGAGCAGGTGTCGGGATAGCCCAGTACTGCAAGCCACCACTAAGTTTTTAACTAACAAATTTTCTTTATTTAAATAGTGGAAAATTCAGTCCACTTAATTCAGCTACCATTGGAAAAGCACATCCATTAGGAATTTACTTTATGTTCAGGACCTTCCTATAAAATGGAAATTTACTTTAAGTTTAGGACCCTCCTGGAAAATGGTAATTTACTTTATGTTCAGGACCCTCCTGAAAAATGAGAACTTACTTTATGTTCAGGACCCTTCAAGAAAATGAGAATTTACTTTATGTTCAGGACCCTCTTGGAAAATGGGAAGCTACTTTATGTTAAGGACCCTCCTGGAAAATGGGAATCTACTTTATGTTCAGAACCCTTCTGGGAAATGAGAATCTACTATATGTTCAGGACCCTCCTGGAAAATGGGAATTTACTTTATGTTCAGGACCCTCCTGAAAAATAGGAATTTACTTTATGTTCAGAACCCTCCTGGAAAATGGAGATTTACTTTATTTTCAGGACCTTCCTGGAAAATGGGAATTTACTTTATGTTCAGGACCGTCCTGAAAAATGAGAGTTTACTTTATGTTCAGGACCCTCCTGAAAAATAGGAATTTACTTTCTGTTCAGGACCCTCCTAGAAAATGAGAATTTACTTTATGTTTAGGACCCTCCTAAAAAATGGGAATTCACTTTATGTTTAGGACCCTCCTGGAAAATGAAATTTACTTTATGTTCAAGTCCCTACTGGAAAATGGGAGTTTACTTTATGTTCAGGAACTTTCTGAAAAACGGGACATTATTGTTAGAAAAATGAAATCTTGATTTATCATAATCTTTGTTTGGGAGAATTTTCTTTTTAGTTTTTATTTTTGATTAAAGAAACCTGCCTGAAGATCAGGGTGGTGAAACTGAAAGTTAGGAGCCCACCTAAAGATCAGGGTGGTGAAATTAAAAGTCAAGAGCCCACCTGAAGATAGAGTGATGAAAATTAAAAGTCAGTAGCGCACCTGAAGAACAAAGGTGTTGAAACTGAATGTTAGGAGCCCACCTGAAGAATAGGGTGATGAAAATTAAAAGTTAGGATCTCTCCTGAAGAACAAGGGTGATAAAATTGAAAGCCAGGAGCCCGACTGAAGAACAAGGGTGATCAAAATTAAAAGTCAGGAGCCCGCCTGAAGAACAAAGGTCATAAAATTAAAAGTCAGGAGCCCACTTGAAGAATAAGGCTGCTAAAATAGAAAGTAAGGAGCCCGCCTGGAGAACAGGGTGAGAAAATTCAAAGTCAAGCAACAAGGTTAAGGGTAGAAAGTCAAGCAACAAGGTGAAATAATTGAAAGTCAACATATTGAAAATTTGCAAGTCAGGAGCCCACCTGAAGAATAGGGTGATGGAACTCAATTCAAGAGTACAAAAGAAGCTGTATAGATAGGATTTTTGTAATTTTATTTATGTTTTAACTTGTAATATGCATTTTGATGTAATGATAGAGCCGCGGACTAGAATATCGACAGGGCCTCACTCAACTCTCCACTCAGTATAGTTCCTCTTCTTCCAACCCTTTAAGATACCTGTGACTTGATTCTCTCATAAATAGAGATTATTATGATGTCCAAAATCAAGACATGGTTTCTATCCTTCTGTTTCATTCTTTTTGAATAATGGTCAGGATAAAACTTTGTCTCGTTTTCTACTTCTTCATTTGAAAACACTTCGTGTTTACATTCAAAGGGGGCATGCTATCGACACCTAATTTTGTTCCTCCCGAAGTCCAATTTTATCAATTTTTAGCTCACTTACCATGCCCCCCATTCATGGGATTATACCTAGCAAAAATACAATAAATAACAAATTTCAATAAATCCCTAACATTCTCTTATTCTAACAAACTTTATCTCAATCAACTCACACCCTCACCTAACAACCCTACCCCTACCTTCATCTCACCACTCCATACCTCCTCACCCTATACCCCACGTGTTCTCCTATCCCATCATCTTTTATTCTATTTTGAAACCAATTCACAAAAAAAGAAAAAAAAGGACCTACAGGGATTATTCTAGGATCTTTTATTTATTACATAAACTATACTACGTCATTCACATAGAGGGAAGAGATAAAAATAAACCTTAAAAAGGTAGGGGGCCCACAGAATGGACGGATTCCATATACAATACACACACCACTCACAAATAGGGGGCGTATCTGATATATACACAGGGTCATGAAAAACATGAGGGACCTCTATTTTATTTGCTCTTTTTTCTTTTTCTTCGAGAATAGACTAGGCAGCCACTCCATTTTTCTTTTCTAAATAACACACCATTGCTCATCTCAAAAGTTATGCATATATAGTGAGAACGAGAGGGAAGGAAAAAAATAAAGAGAAGATTGAGAGTGATGAAATCATAAGAATAGGGGCAAAATAGAGGGAAAAATGTGTGAGAGAGAGACTGACATCGAGATAGGGTGTTTCTGGTGAATTTCTCATTAGAATCGCCAATCGGAGAACATCGCCATTCATCATTGTTGTTGTTCCAGACTGTTCTCACCGAATTACATCTTCAGCCATTTGAAATTCATCGAGATCCATTCTATTTCCATCCAATTCCACCAGAAATTTTAATAATCTGCCAAAACCCTCTTTTCCCATCACTTTTAAGCTCACTGAAACTCAAACTAGACATAATAGTATCTCTAACAAAAATCTTCCAATCCCATCCCAAACTCACCAGAGAAAGAATGGGACAGATCGGTGTATCTAAAATTAAGCGTGGTTTTGTCTTTACTTCATAATTTTGGTGTTGGAAATGCAAACGTGTAGACAAGAATAAGGGTTTATTTAGAGTTGAGATAGATTTGAGGTTGAAATTTAATTTGGAATTTGTATTGAGGTTCTATCCGAGGTTCCCGGTGCGGATTTCATCTTGTTTAATCAAATAACACTTGAAAGAAACAATGAGGTCTAATTCTTTCTTCTCTTCCTTTTAATACTTATGTGATTGTGAACATGATTTAATATGCAAATTATTGGTGACGTTTGAGTGTTGCATTGGTGAATATTTGCTTGTTCTGATTTATTGTTAGTTCCCTTGATCATGAAATGTGTGATGAAATAATATCTCATTCGAGAAGTAAAATCAGTTACTCGAGGGTCGAAAATTGAAAATTAATAAAAAGCAAGTGTTAAGTTATTTCGATTCATAGATATTGTTGACGTGATAATGCCATGATAGATCAATCTCAAGTAGGAAAATGTAGATTGGATAGGCAAATTTAGGAATGGTGATTTGTTGAATGTGTGAATGTCCGTGAATGGTTCTTTCTATTTTTATGCACAAAAATTGAAAAAATGTATTAATTTTATCGGGGAATGCCCCGGGATCTTATGTACTTATTCACAGAGGAATTTCCCGATGTATTATGTACACAAAGGAGGTTTGTGATGAAAACCCGAGGCATCAGATAAAGCATTGGAGCGTAGTTGAGGATTAGTATAGGTTTACTTTTTAGTACCTTTTTATTTCAGGATGTAATAATCAGACTGGACACTATAATTTTGGATTTGCTTTGTTTGTTTATTTAATTGATTGTTTTGTGTGTTTTGTGTGGTTTATACATTCATAATGTCAAATTAGCCAATATTCTCCACCAAGCGACCGTGGTTGAACCACGGGATCGAGGGGTGCCAAACACCTTCCCCTCGATCAACAGAATTCCTTAGTCAAAATATCTGTTCGCGGATCAGTTTTAGAGTCAAACCATTTTGAAAAAGATTTTAAAAGGTGACTTGGCACACTAGCTTTATGCCAAGTGGCGACTCTGAGTTAATTGTAAAATGAGTCCTTTTTGAAATAAATTTTCATCTTTTGTCACTTTAATAATAAAAACCCTTTCAAAATTTACAATCAATATTTTTTTCTTTAAAAAAAGGGTGTGACAAATATGCCATGCAATTTAACCTTAATGTGAAGATGAGGCTGACTTAAATGGGGTTAGTGCCACTGAGGCCATTGTTCTTCTACCACGAGCCCTTGGAGTGAAGTTTAATATCACCAGCACCATGATACACCTGTTGAACCTCAATGATCTATTTAGAAGGGTGGATGGTGATGTTACAAATACGCACTAGATGAATTTTATTGGGATCTAAAGGTCCTTCAATTTCCCATGAGTTGTTTAGAATGCCATTCGGTTAATGTTACTCTCATTCTCTTTATATAGGGATGGAATATTGTGGTTAACTAAGATACCATCTAATTCTATTACAAACTAGGGTCAGTTGAAAAGATCTTTCCTAGAAAGGTTCTTTTTACCCTCCAGAATATTAGTTAAGGGAAGAAATCATTAATTTCAGATAGCCATAAAGTGAAGCACTGCATAAAACTTGGTTGAGGTTTAATAAGAATTTGAATAATTGTACCAATCACAAGTTAAAGGATGCGCGCTTAATGGAGACTTTCTAGAGGTTTTTAACTTTGATAACCAAACCAACAGTTCACAATTATGCAAGAGGAGATTTTATGGCACTTACTTTTATAGATTCCACCGTGATTCTTAATAGGCTAGAAAGAATAAATAGAGCTTGGTATTACAGAGATTCTGAGGTTGCTAGCAGTACTTATATTGTAGGAAAGTTGAATAAAAATAAAGGGAAGAAGAGCATGACCTGGACATGGCTTACATGAATACATAGATAGACTTTCTCATAACGAACTTATTGGTAGGTAGTCTTAAAAAGAGAAAGATATTTGTTTTCATGGTAAGGTAGTTGAATCTAACTCCAAAGAATAGGCAAATTACTTGAATATCAAGATAGGTGGTTTCTAAGCTAATGGCCAAGGAAATCAAGTTCGGAACTGCTAAAGAGATAATTATTATGACAAGACTGGTTACAAGGATAAAGATTAGAGAAATAGGAAAAGTAAAAATAATAGAGGTGGTTTGTTATACCATCTAGAAATCATGATAGAGCTAACAATAATTTAGGTAACTTAAAAATGGATGAGATATTGGCTAAGGTTCTATAAAGGGTGGAATCCACTGACTCAGGAGTCAAGGAAATATAGAGTAAATTATCATCAATGAGTTAGATTATAGATTCACACTCTACTTCTATTAAAGAGTTGGAATACTAAATGGGGAAGCTTTCCACAATATTTAACCAGGAAAAGAGTGACACTCTAAATAGTGATACTATTTAAAATCCTAAGAACAATAGAAGTTGCATGGACATTATTACAAGAAGCGATAAGGTGTTATATGAACCACATCCTATGGTTCAAACACAGGTGAAGGATAGTACCTTTACTTAGAAAATGGTGGATGATAATATTTGTGTTGATGAGAATCCAGCTAAGTCTTCAAATCCAAAAATGATTGATAATTAGGAGGTAGATGTTGAAATGTTTACCATGGAAAATATAATTCTCCTATACTTAAGGGGAAAGGTAAAGAGGTTGAAAAGCCTCTAAGTTAGATACCTAGGACTCCCTTTCCATTTCCACACTTAGTGAAGAAGAAGGTAGAGGATGGTGAATTTGATAAATTTATCTTCATGTTGAAATAATTATTGGTAAATATTCCATTAGTAGATGCCCTTGAGTAAATGTTGGGCTATGCAAAGTTCATGAAAGACTTAGTCACTACGAAGAGGTCTGTAAGATTAAGATAGAGGATAATTTTCATTATCATAGCTTCACAATTATTGGTTCAAAAGAAGGAAGATCTGGGTACTTTTACTATTTCATACATAAATGATGCATTTGACTTTACAAAGGTGTTCTTAGAGCTAGCATTAATTGGATTTCGCAAAATATTTATCAATAGTTGGTTTTGGGATCCCCAAAATGATGACTATATGGTTATTGATGGTTGACCATTCAATCCATAAGGCCAGTAGGATATTGTATGATGTGTTTGTGAAAGTTGAGAATTTTATGTTTCCAACTGACTTTGTGACCTTTGATTGTGAATTGGACTTTAAAGTACCCACAATCTTAGTAGATTATTTATCTACCAGAAGGGTGTTGGTTGATACTAAGATTAATCAATTAAGGTGTATATTAAATAATAAAGAGGTAAAGTTCAATATGTGTCAATCAATGAAACAACCTAGAGATATGAGTGTTGTCTCGGTCATTGGTGTTATTGATAAGGCTAATGTTGAGGTCGCATTGAGAAAAGATTTACCATTGAAATCTTAGTTTCTATGACGGTGAATTTCAATGGTGAATACATCAAAGATTATGAGGAGTCAGTTAATGCTTTGTGATCTTAGGTGTATCTATACACCTAAGTGTCCTAATCTCTATATATTTTGCTTAGTTTTGAGGACCTCGTGTTTGAGTAATAATTTGATGATGATATAATTAAGTATGTAAGTGTTAAAGTACTTGTTTATACTATTTATGGTGTGTCCAAAATAAATTTGGAATGAAAATGATCACTTAGAGTTTAGACGAGAAAACTGGTGCTATTAGCTTGAGCTATATGTTGTTTTAATTTATCTTGTTTGGTTCCATTGTATTTAAGCACTAATTTGTGGTTTTTGATGATATAGTATTCCTTGTGATAGATTAAAATTGATAACCAGAAGCAAAACAAGGTCTAATAATGATGAAAAAGCACTCACAAAGTAAGGAATATAAAGCCAAATGCATAGAGAAAGCTGTGGCGAAATTTGGAAAATCTTAGCACAATGGCATGCCACGCCTTTGGACACAAACCAAAAATGAAATTTCCAGTTATCCACTATGATATGGTCTTGCCACGCCCTTATCACACCAATGTCATAGTGTGGTACGCCCATGTTGTCAAAATGGGCTATTGTTTCCAAGTATAAATAGGACACTTCTATTTCATTGTACACATATTCAATGAATTTTGGGGCTTGAAATACACTTTATGAGGTTTCAATTAACGTTCTTAATCGTTCATTTAGTTTACTTTTTGTTTTTATAGATGAATTTCTTAATTGCAATTCGTTGTAAGACCATAAGCGGCTAAACACCCTTATCTAGGGTTGAGGCCAAGAACATGATTACTTGTGCTTATATTTGAGTTGATTTATGTTATTTATCATTAATTTTCATTCATATATCATTGTAGTTATTATTCTACAAATTCTCTACCCTTAGAATAAACATATATTTCTATTGTGAGGCCGGAAGGAGGAATAATAGGTTAGACGTGGGATATATGGAGTAGGATCTTAATCATTCAAGGGATTGAAGTTAAGATTAGTATTTAGGATAGGAACATACATAATTCTACCTATTTGGTTAAGATATGGGAATAAATATAAATGCATTTAACTTACTATTCGTATCCCCGCTTAATGATATAGTAGTGGGGCTAAGTTAGATAGACGATTCGAAGATTGGAAGACCATAGTCATGTTTTGAACCTCGTGAACCAACTACCAAGATAATTAACTAAACCAATGAGATTATATAGCTAAGTAGGATTGTTTTTAGTGCCTTACCATGGGTTTCTCCCAATTATTTCCTGACACTTTATATAATCGAATTATTTATGGTTACTTTTAGTTTTCGATTCTCAAATGGTTTTGGTTACTTTTGCACTTATTTTTCATAGTAAGAATAAAATTAGATTGTTGTCAAGAACAAGTCCCTATGGGATTGATACTTGGATTTTATAGGCCACTTTACTACTTGGGTGACCACATACACTTGTGTGGGCTGGGGTGCAATAAGTTTTTGGTGCTGTTGCCGGGGTCTTGAAAATTAGCAACTATCATATTTTTATTTTTTCTATATTAAGTTGTACGTAGTTTATTATTGTACAAAGTTTTTTTTAATTTTATTTTACTTTTCTATCACTCTTCTTGATGGATAGATGGTGATCTGATGACGATGATTCTTATATTTTTGTGGAGGACCCCACCGGGATAGTATTTGTCCAAATTTTTCGAAAACTAAGTGGTTTTCACCTTTACTAGTGTGGTGGATACTAGCCAATCCATGGAATAGACAAAAGAATTGGATCCATTCAACTATCATCTTTTTCTTGAAATTGACATTCAAAATATGAATAAGAGTGAGCATATTGTTGAAGGTGTAAATTGGAAAGAGGAATTTGTTGTATCTCATTCAAATAAATTTTCTATATTATGTTTAGGTGATGACGTGTCTTTGAAGTCATCTTAAATAGTTGAAGTGAGGAGTAAGAATCCTATATTCTTAAATTTACACTAGACAAGAAACACAAAAGCCTGTCTCACTTCAAGACCAAGCGGTTTAACATTCACTATCCATTACTTAGCTTCTTCATCTTTGTACCACCACCTATGAATAAAGCAAAAAGATAGATGTGAGGTTGAGGATGAAATTTATATCCTCAAGGAGGCAGAAAATATTAATATAGGTCGTGCATCGATACTAAATCAGGCACTGCTTGAGAGGCAACCCAAGTTAAGGTAGGTATTTTATTTTTATATTTTAGTTTTATTTTACTTGTCTTTGTTTTGTTGAGTCGCAGATTGAGGGGAAATCTAAGTACTGGATACCCATGCTAAGAAGCATGGAAAAGACTAGGTGTGGGGTCCACTCGACCTCATTGATGTTTAAAGATGCTATGGAGTATTTTTATCCATGATTTTGGATTATACTTTGGGGACAAAGTGTGTTTTTAAGAATGGGTTGGGGAATCTTCCCATGGTTTAGGGAGAAGTCCTGCTATAAGAATTTATTTCTTAGTTGTATGTTAGTTTTTGACTAAATTTTAAGAATTACAAAACATTTTCTCTTTGGTTATAGGTTTGTTGGTGTCAGTCTATTATGATAACACTTCACCCACCCCTTGGTAGTTCTTTTCAGTTCATTTCCAAGCGGGCACTCTTCGATCCTAGTATCTTTTTTTTATTTTTAGGAGTGAATTTTAAAATTTTTGTGTTAGGAATTGATACGAGTGCGATCACATAGATAGACTCTTGTGGGTGTGTATTGAAGTCATCCAAGAGTGTGTGCAAGAGAAGCATAATTAAGGGCCCAAATACACACCAAAAATAGCCCACTACAAACACTAAAGGGGCAACCCACTCTTGAAGGGCCATTTTGGATATTTTACATTCTATATTTTAATACACTATAAATAGAACCAATTAGGGTTTTAGTCTAAGACTTTGATGATATTTGTAAGTTGTATAACACTTTGGAAGGAAAGTCCTCTCTTCTCTTGATGAGGCAACCCAAAATTAGGGTGATACTAGTGTGAAATCACTAGTGTTGCATTTATGGCTTAAGACATTGGTTTTTAAAGGAGGTAAAGTCCCTTTTGTGTCAACATAGGAGTTAGGTTAACCGTTTCATGTAGTGTTAAGGGTCCAAGAGTATCACATGTTCTTGGGTTCTTAAGATTATACCAACCAAGGTCTAACTATCTATCCTTTGTTCATTGTAATCTTGTAACCATTTGTATATGTTGTAATATTCCATCGGTGAGTTGTTGTCTCTTGTTGTTATTGTCCTTATCATATAGTTGTCCACCTTTTTGTGTTATTGTGGTTATACACTTATTATCTCAACATTGTGTAGCATTCTTGGTTTTGGATTTGTTTCCAACTTGTCTCGATTTTGTATTGTGTTTGTAGACTGTTTTGTGGTTGTTTTGGTACAATCTATGTTGGTAGTGTATCAGGAATAAGTAAGATATTCTTGATAGTACTATGTGTGATTATATGATGCAAGTGGTTTTGTTTGTATAGAGCATGTTGATTGTGTTGAATACTACTTTTGAGACACCTAGGCTCATTTTTATGACTTAGGTGCAATGTTGGCTTAATTTTGAATTTGTGTTATTTCTTAGTTGGGAGTCTATAATGATCCTACTTGATTTGTGAATATGCCATGTGTGATGTGAGGTCTTATTATATTCCTTGTTACATATTGATATGTATAACTTACCTGGTGCATGAGCAAAGCAAAATAAAGAATGTACGTTTACAAGATGATATAGGCATTTCTTTGACAACCATGTTTATACCCTTTTTTGTCTACCCTTGTTGTATAATATTAGTTAGCCCTTTTGATCTTTGACTACATCTTTGGTAGCCTTATATGCAGCGTATCCCCTTCTTCAATTGACCTTAAATTGATCCAAAGCTCGTAAGAAATTTAGTAGAAAGATTAATATGGTTAAGGGGTATGAATCGTACCAAGGAAAAAGGTGAAATCAAATCCCTAGTGTAGTAGCTAGTGGTGTGAAAAGAATTGATGTGTTGTAGGTGGGATTAATGTAATGAATTTTTATGAATTATATATTAATTAAGAACTCTCCCTCCGCAATATATGTGAGCTTGCTTAAAAAGATGGGTAAAACAAAAGAGTGTGGAAAGTTAGAAGTTGGTGTAAGTTTGATTATTTAGAAAAGAGCAATTTTATGTGTGATGTATTAAAGAGATTAGAGAAGATAGACACTATTACTATCCAGAATAGTTCCTACCCATCCCTTAGCCTACATTACAATCCTTAGTATCCTATTTGATCTTAAGCCTTAACATTATGATCTTAGTAGAGTACTACACTAAGGGAAATCCTGTGGTTCATCTTATGTGACATGAGAATTCTTTGTGAGAGTGAGCATAATTTGATTTTTATACCTATTCTTGTGATATATTGCATCTCTGTGAATAGTTATGGGTAACTCTCTTGCAGTGAGGGCACATGCTTGATGATAGTTAGGTGACTTGTATGATCTTTTTGATTCAATAATATTCATGAGTTTTCCAACTTGGTACATCAATTCATGAGGCTATGATATTTTGAAGTAGTGTTCATGAGTTTTAAAATGGGCATGACATGCTTAGTATGGAACTTGCTATCTGTGTAGTCATTGTAGTGCTAGCTTGATTGTCTTTCTTATTGTAGTATTAATAGTGGAGTCTGACTTAGATTATGCTTAATTTATGGAATTTTTGAGGATGATAAAGGCTTTAAGTGTGGGGTGATGATCTTAGGTGGGTTTATGCACCTAAGTTTCCTAATATCTATGTATTTAGCCTTGTTTTTAGGACTTCTTGTGTGTGTAATGAGTTGACGATGATGTAATTGATCATCTAAGTTTTAAATTACTTTTTATACTATTTATGATGTGTCCAAAAACTTTTTGGAATGAAAATGATCGCTTAGAGTTTAGATGAGAAAACAAGTGCTACTAGCTTGAACTATGTGTTGTTCTAGTTTATCTTGTTAGGTTCAATTGTGTTTAAGCACTAATTCATGGTGTCGTATGATATAGGATGCCTCATGAGATGTTAAAGTTGATAACTGTAAGCAAAACAATGTCTAACTATGATGTTAAAGAACCCATAAAGTGAGGAACATAAAGCCAAATGCATGGAGCAAACAGTGGCAAAATCTGGAAAATCTGAGCACAAGGGCGTGCCATGACCTTATATCTCCGTGTCAAGGGCATGCCACGCCCTTGAACATAGACGAAAAAAGGAATATACAGTAATATTCCATGATAAGGTTGTGGTACGCCCTTATTGCACCAAAATGTCATAGCGTGGCACACCTATGTTTTCAAAACGGGCTATTGTTTCCATGTGTAAATAGGACACTTCTATTTCATTGTACACACCTTGGACGACTTTTGGGGATTGAAATACACTTGATATGGCTTCAATTAGTATTATTTATCTTTATTTTAGTTTACTTTTGTTTTTTATACATGAATTTCCTAATTATGATTCATTGTAAAACCGTGAGCGGCTAAACACCCTTATCTCGGGTTGAGGCCAAGAACATGATTACTTGTCCATATATTTGAGTTTTTTTATGTTATTTATCATTATTGTTTGTTCATATATACTTGTTGTAACTATTCTATGGATTTGCAACCCTTATAGTAAATATATATTTTTATTGTAAGCCTATAAGAAGGAACCATAAATTAGAACATGGGATGTATGAAGTATGATCTCAATCATTCAAGGGATTGAATTTAACATTTGCATTTAGGAAAGGAACATATCTTATTTTCCCTATTTTTCATTTATGGTATGAAATATAAAAGAGTTCCACTTAGTACTTGCATCCCCGCTCAACAATTGTAATACCCCGTACCTTTTCCTAGCTTGAAATCGTCTAAAAAATGTTAGAAGATTTTTTTGAAAGATGAATACACTTTTGTACCCATGGTATTTTTAATATTTTTAATTTTCACGTGGGAAATTCAATAATATTTCCATCTATATAAGATTCGTTTAAATCCAAGAACCGGGTAAGAAGTTATGACTATTTTAAGTTTCCGTCGTAAAACAGCGCCATATTCGTCAATAACGCGCCGCGCCACAAGATAAAATGACAATTGTCCTTTTCTAGTGTCTCAGCACAATTTCACCCGCATCGTGCAAAACTTCTAGGTCACAAAGGAAGTGGAAATGCGATGGATCCGCATCGTGCCATCCCTCTGTTTCCCAATTATCAAATTCTAGTGACACAACGCGATAGCGCCGCGCACAATATTGAAAATAAAAGACACGCCTAGGATTAAAAGGGGCAGTTTCCCACCCTTATTTAAGCCCTTTAAAATGTGATTCATCCATTTATCACCCAAAATACACTCTCTTCTCTCAAAAACCTCTCAAGAACAACTAGGGCTTTTCATAGAAGATTCTGAATAAAGAATTTTCTTCATCAATCTTCGTGTATTTATGTACCAAGGTATGCATAGTGTTCATTCCTGGACTCCTTTCATCCATGAAGCCCAAGAATAACTTTTCTAAATTCAAGTTTATATATTTTCTTATGAATTTCATGATTGGGCTACTCTTGTTCATGTGGATAATGAGAAATTGAATTCTACTCCATGTTGGGTGATAAATTCTATGTGGGTTAAATTATTATAGATATAGATTCATGCAAACCTATGACTAAACCCTTGAATGATGAAATTAGAATTGAACCATGATGTTTTATTATTGTACAATGACATTTACATGCACCATGCCTACAATATGTTTGATTCAATGCCTAGATGAAGAAAAAGTGCCTTACCAGCATGATACCATGAAATCCTCATGTATGTACAAGTTATGCCTACCACATGTTTTGATTAACTGCTTCTATAAATGTATTATGGATTATGATATTAGTTATATGTTCAAGTAAGTTATGCTTGGTCAGTTTCCTATCATCGAGTCCTGGGGGTACTCGTACCCGAAACATTTGCTGTATCCTAGAGCCATGTCATGTTTTCATGATACTCTCATTTAAGATATGAATCCTTAGACTTCAGACAGTTTTATGTCTCAGGAAATCTCCATGATCTCATGAACTTAGTCAGTTGTGAGATATCAGTATTATTCCATCGGTCAACGAAATTTAGTAACTTAGTCGATGTTCAGTTTAGTAAATCATGTTTAGAGTCTATTTAGATGGGAGTAGGAATTAGTACCGAGTGAACCCAAGGATGTGAACACACACTATCAGATAAGGGTGTGATTCTTAGAAGTCATCCTTGCTTTCCAAAACTATGTAGCTAACATAGGTTGAGACATCAACACTCTCTGATGAGGGTTGATGAGATGGATGAGCATAGTCAGATAAAGGCCCTACTATTCTCTTTTGGGGACACTATCAGATGAGGGTTACCCACAAGTTATCCTTACCAGTAGGGCGGTATTGATACCCTTCTTATTGGGGTTACAGATTGAACCCCAACTCAGCCATAATGGCATATTAAGGGCATGTTGGTTAGATAACTACTTCCCATAGTTTCATATTATAAATCAGGACTGTCAAACATGGTCAATCAGTATCAGTAATAAAACTCAGATAGTTTTTTAGATTTTAGGACTGTCAAATACAGTCAACTCAGATACAATACGGGACTCAGCAAGTTCCATTAGATTCAGGGCTATAAGATATAGTCACTCATGTTATCAGTTATATCAGTTATTAGTATGTCATGTTATCAGTATTCAGATTCAATAATCATGTTATCACGGTATCAATATCTGTTATTATATCTCATACATGTATTCTTACGCTCATGATAGTCAGTCTGCTATTGTTATTGTTAAAGCATATGAACCCCATGCATTCAGCCTACCTCACATGTATACCAGTACATTTAAAGTACTGACATATTTGTGCTATGTTGTCTTATACCATAGGTTCAGTGACACGAGCTCCAGAGCATCATTAGATTCCAGTCTTAACTGTCAGAGTTAGTAGTGAGTCCTCATCTTTTGAAGACATGGTTATCATTTTATTATCTCAATAATTAGTTTATTAGTTGGGGACATGTCCCATCAACTCCTTATTTAGACAGTCACATTTTAGAGATTTTCCAGACTTCAGTATGTTCAAATAGCTTATTTCAGTTGTTATGGGTATTTCATACCCCTCCCAGATGTTATATTTTTATCAGATACTATGTCTCAGTTTTGAACCTTAGGGCTTTTCAGTTCATGTTTCCATATTATAAAGTATTTTATGTAGTATACAAGTACAAATATCAGTCATGGGTTATTGTGGTCCTTCGGGGTCATGAGCACCATGTAGCATTCAGGGTATCAGATTTGGGGCTTTACAAACTTGTTATTAGAGCCTAAGGTTCAATAGAGTCCTAGAAAGTCTGAAAATCGCATCTAGTAGAGTTTTGTACATGAGTGTGTTGTATGCCACATTATGTGTAGGAAGCTATAAGATGTTTTAGGAACAGTTTCCCTTCTTTCAGTATTCATGTCGTGCTAGTGAGCATACTGTCAAGTTAATCTCTCAATCTAATCTGCTTTTTCTTTTTATTTTAGAACATGCCTCCCAAGAGAAGAACCCAACCTATCCAATAAGATCCCTTGGATGAACACATTTCTCATGCAGAGTTTAGCGCTACATTCACTACACTTGCTAACTCAGTTGCTACTCGGAATGAATGACCAACTATCATTCCAGCCAATCCAGTGGCTAATTTAGTTACAGCCAGGATTTAAGATTTCTTCAAAATAAATCCTTCATCCTTTCTCATGTCTAAGTCAGATGAGGACCCCCAGGGATTCCCATATCAGGTGTAGAAGGTTACAAAAATATTGGGGGTTACTTTTAGTGAGAGTGCTGAGCTAGCTACATATCAGTTGCAGGATGTTGCTCCCACTTGGTTTAAATAGTAGAAGTCAGAAAGGCTAGATAATACAGGTCTTGTTGAGTGGGAGGAGTTTACTTCTTCTTTCCTTGATAGATTCTTTCCACTAGAGCTTAGAGAAGCTAAGGTGTTAGAATTCATCAACCTCAGGCAGGGAAATATGATGGTGAAAGAGTATTCTTTTAATTTTACTCAATTAGCCAGATATTCCCCTCATGTAGTTGCAGATAGCAGGGCCAAGATGAGTAAGTTCATTTCAGAGGTGAATGATAGCGTGGTTAATGAGTGCAGATCCTTCATGTTAAATAGTGACATAACTTTAGCCAGACTCATGACTCATGCTCATCAGATAGAGGAGCAGAAGATTAAGCAGAGGGAGAAGCATAATAAGAGAGCTAGGACAAGTAGCTTTAATTGTAGCCAACCTATGTCAGAGAGAGGTAATCACTCTCAGATTCATCCTAAGTCATCAGTTCCAGCTTCTTCATCAGCCAGGGCCCCAGTTGCTAATTTTAGAGAGGGTAACAAAGGTAGAGCGCTAGGATCTAAGTCTCAAGGCAGTGTTAGCAGTGCCCGAACTAATCCCTTTTGTCAGACTTATGGTAAGAACCACAAGGGTGTGTGTAGAGCAGGCAGTGATGTCTGTTTGGGTTGTGGGAAGCCAGGCCAAAGAGTCAGAGACTGCCCTCAGTCAGGTTATCAAACTCATCTCTGCTCCTTAGCTCAGTCCAGTTGCCCAAATCAGTAGGGTGCCACCTCCAGTGCTACTAGTGGGCAATGCCCAAATAGACTCTATGCTCTTCTGTCCCAATAAGATTAGGAAAATTCTCTTGATGTGGTTACTGGTACAATACAGATCTTTTATGTGCATGTTTATGCTTTACTAGATCCTGGTGTTTCCTTGTCTATTGTTACTCCCTATATAACAGTTGATTTCGGAGTCAGTCCTAAAATTCTAGTAGAGCCATTTTCAATCTCTACCCTAGTGCATAAAATTATCATAGCCCGATAGGTATATAGGAACTGCCTGATTATGATATTTCAAAAAGTCACTTCAGCAGATCTAGTCAAATTAGAGATGACTAATTTTGATATGATTCTCGGGATGGATTGGCTTTATTCCTGCTATGTCACAGTCGACTACAAAAATAGGATAGTCCAATTTCAGTTCCCAAATAAACCCATCCTTGAGTGGAAGGGTAGTGTATCTGTTTTCAGGGGTCAGCTTGTTTCCTACCTCCGGGCAAGGAAAATAATATCTAATAGATATTTCTACCATCTTATTCATGTTAAGGATTTTAGTTATGAAACTCCCAGTCTTGAATCCATTCCAGTTATGAATGAATATTCAGATGTCTTTCCCAAATATCTTCCAGGAATTCCTCCTGAAAGAGAAATAGACTTCGGCATTGATCTTTTTCTAGATAGTCAGCCTATCTCTATTCCGTCATATAGAATGGCACCAGCAGAACTCAGAAAATTGAAAGAACAGTTGAAGGATCTCCTAGATAAGGGATTCATCAGGCCCAACATTTCCCCGTGGGGAATACCAGTATTATTTATGCATAAGAAAGACGGTTCTCTCAGAACGTGCATAGACTACCGTCAACTTAATACGGTCACAGTCAAGAACAAGTATCCTCTTCCCAAAATTGATGACTTGTTTGGCCAACTTCAGGGTGCCAGTTATTTCTCTAAGATAGACCTCAGATCTAGCTATCATCAGCTTAGACTCAGAGAATGTGATATTCCAAAAATAGCTTTCCATACTCGGTATGGTCACTTCGAATTCCTATTCACGTCATTTGGTATTACCAATGCCCAGTAGATTTCATGGACTTGATGAACCGCGTGTTCAAATAGTACTTGGACATATTCGTCATAGTCTTCATAGATGATATTTTGGTCTATTCCCGCAGTGCATGAGATCATGCAGACCATCTCAGAACAATACTTCAGACTCTCAAAGATCATCAGCTATTCACTAAATTTAGTAAGTGCGAATTTTGGTTAAGGTTAGTAGCATTCCTTGGTCATATCATTTTGGGTGATGCCATTAGAGTAGATCCTTAAAAGACCAGAGCGGTAAGAAACTGATCCAGACCTGTCTCTCTATCAGATATCAGGAGTTTCTTGGGTTTGGATGGCTATTACAGATAGTTTGTTGAGGGATTTTATTCTATTGCATTCCCTATGTCCAGATTGACTCAGAAGAAAATAAGTTTCAGTGGTCAGATCCTTGCGCGAAGAGTTTTCAAGAGTTAAAGACTCGACTCACCTCAGCTCCAATTTTAGCTCTTCTAGATAGTCCAGATAGGTTGATAGTGTATTGTGATGCATCCTGAGTGGGTTTAGGTTGTGTCCTCAT